>NC_024801.2:28738076-28833076 GCF_000309985.2 Brassica rapa
GTCATCCCAACTCCTATGAGATTTATTCAACTTCCTTCCGGGATTCTCCAACACTTTATGTATCCAATCAAGCTTCTTACAGAGTGATTCATCCTGGTTTGATTGGAACGACGAAGAAGCTGTCCTATTCCCAAACTGGGAAACTAGAATCACCTGATTAGAAAGTGGGATAACTTCTTCATCCCAACTCCTATGAGATTTATTCGACTTCCTGGTGATTCTCCACCACTTTATGTATCCAAATCAAGCTTCTTACAAAGTGATTCATCTGGTGTATTGGAACGACGAAGAAGCTGTCCTATTCCCAAACGGGAAACTGGAATACCTGATTAGAAAGTGGGATGACTTCTTCATCCCAACTCCCATATGAGATTTATTCAACTTCCTGGTGATTCTCCAACACTTTATGTATCCAAATCAAGCTTCTTACAGAGTGATTCATCCTGGTTTGATTGGAACGACGAGAAGCTGTCCTATTCCCAAACTGGGAAACTGGAATCACCTGATTAGAAAGTGGGTAGAACTTCTTCATCCCAACTCCTATGAGATTAATTCAACTCCTGGTGATTCTCCACCACTTTATGTATCCAAATCAAGCTTCTTACATATTGATTCATCCTGGTGTTATTCGAACAACGAAGAGCTGTCCTATTCCCACAGGAAACTGGAATCACCTGATTAAAGTGGGATAACTTCTTGATCCCAACTCCTATGAGATTAATTCAACTTCCTGGTGATTCTCTAACCACTTTAGTATCCAATCAAGCTTCTTACAAAGTGATTCATCCTGGTGTTATTGGAACGACGAAGAAGCTGTCCTATTCCCAAACTGGAAAACTGGAATCATCTGATTAGAAAGTGGGATAACTCATTCATCCCAACTCCTATGAGATTTATTCAACTTCCTGGTGATTCTCCAACACTTTATGTATCCAAATCAAGCTTCTTACAAAGTGATTCATCCTGGTTTGATTGGAACGCCGAAGAAGCTGTCCTATTCCCAAACTGGGAAACTGGAATCACCTGATTAGAAAGTGGGATAACTTCTTCATCCCAACTCCTATGAGATTTATTCAACTTCCTGGTGATTCTCCAACACTTTATGTATCCAAATCAAGCTTCTTACCGAGTGATTCATCCTGGTTTGATTGGAACGACGAAGAAGATGTCCTATTCCCAAACTGGGAAACTGGAATCACCTGATTAAAAAGTGGGATAACTTCTTCATCCCAACTCCTATGAGATTAATTCAACTTCCTGGTGATTCTCCACCACTTTATGTATCCAAATCAAGCTTCTTACATAGTGATTCATCCTGGTGTTATTGGAACGACGAAGAAGCTGTCCTATTCCCAAACAGGGAAACTGGAATCACCTGATTAGAAAGTGGGATAACTTCTTGATCCCAACTCCTATGAGATTAATTCAACTTCCTGGTGATTCTCCACCAATTTATGTATCCAAATCAAGCTTCTTACAAAGTGATTCATCCTGGTTTGATTGGAACGACGAAGAAGCTGTCCTATTCCCAAACTGGAAAACTGGAATCATCTGATTAGAAAGTGGGATAACTCATTCATCCCAACTCCTATGAGATTTATTCAACTTCCTGGTGATTCTCCAACACTTTATGTATCCAAATCAAGCTTCTTACAGAGTGATTTATCCTGGTTTGATTGGAACGACGAAGAAGCTGTCCTATTCCCAAACTGGGAAACTGGAATCACCTGATTAGAAAGTGGGATAACTTCTTCATCCCAACTCCTATGAGATTAATTCAACTTCCTGGTGATTCTCCACCACTATATGTATCCAAATCAAGCTTCTTACATTGTGATTCATCCTGGTGTTATTGGAACGACGAAGAAGCTGTCCTATTCCCAAACAGGGAAACTGGAATCACCTGATTAGAAAGTGGGATAACTTCTTCATCCCAACTCCTATGAGATTAATTCAACTTCCTGGTGATTCTCCACCACTTTATGTATCCAAATCAAGCTTCTTACAAAGTGATTCATCCTGGTTTGATTGGAACGACGAAGAAGCTGTCCTATTCCCAAACTGGGAAACTGGAATCACCTGATTAGAAAGTGGGATGACTTCTTCATCCCAGCTCCTATGAGATTTATTCAACTTCCTGGTGATTATCCAACACTTTATGTATCCAAATCAAGCTTCTTACCGAGTGATTCATCCTGGTTTGATTGGAACGACGAAGAAGCTGTCCTATTCCCAAACTGGGAAACTGGAATCACCTGATTAGAAAGTAGGATAAATTCTTCATCCCAGCTCCTATGAGATTTATTCAACTTCCTGGTGATTCTCCAACACTTTATGTATCCAAATCAAGCTTCTTACCGAGTGATTCATCCTGGTGTTATTGGAACGACGAAGAAGCTGTCCTATTCCCAAACTGGGAAACTGGAATCACCTGATTAGAAAGTGGGATAACTTCTTCATCCCAGCTCCTATGAGATTAATTCAACTTCCTGGTGATTCTCCAACACTTTATGTATCCAAATCAAGCTTCTTACAGAGTGATTAATCCTGGTTTGATTGGAACGACGAAGAAGCTGTCCTATTCCCAAACTGGGAAACTGGAATCACCTGATTAGAAAGTGGGATAACTTCTTCATCCCAACTCCTATGAGATTAATTCAACTTCCTGGTGATTGTCCACCACTATATGTATCCAAATCAAGCTTCTTACATTGTGATTCATCCTGGTGTTATTGGAACGACGAAGAAGCTGTCCTATTCCCAAACAGGGAAACTGGAATCACCTGATTAGAAAGTGGGATAACTTCTTCATCCCAACTCCTATGAGATTAATTCAACTTCCTGGTGATTCTCCACCACTTTATGTATCCAAATCAAGCTTCTTACAAAGTGATTCATCCTGGTTTGATTGGAACGACGAAGAAGCTGTCCTATTCGCAAACTGGGAAACTGGAATCACCTGATAGAAAGTGGGATGACTTCTTCATCCCAGCTCCTATGAGATTATTCAACTTCCTGGTGATTATCCAACACTTTATGTATCCAAATCAAGCTTCTTACCGAGTGATTCATCCTGGTTTATTGGAACGACGAAGAAGCTGTCCTATTCCCAAACTGGGAAACTGGAATCACCTGATTAGAAAGTAGGATAAATTCTTCATCCCAGCTCCTATGAGATTTATTCAACTTCCTGGTGATTCTCCAACACTTTATGTATCCAAATCAAGCTTCTTACCGAGTGATTCATCCTGGTGTTATTGGAACGACGAAGAAGCTGTCCTATTCCCAAACTGAGAAACTGGAATCACCTGATTAGAAAGTGGGATAACTTCTTCATCCCAGCTCCTATGAGATTAATTCAACTTCCTGGTGATTCTCCAACACTTTATGTATCCAAATCAAGCTTCTTACAGAGTGATTAATCCTGGTTTGATTGGAACGACGAAGAAGCTGTCCTATTCCCAAACTGGGAAACTGGAATCACCTGATTAGAAAGTGGGATAACTTCTTCATCCCAACTCCTATGAGATTAATTCAACTTCCTGGTGATTCTCCACCACTATATGTATCCAAATCAAGGTTCTTACATAGTGATTCATCCTGGTGTTATTGGAACGACGAAGAAGCTGTCCTATTCCCAAACAGGGAAACTGGAATCACCTGATTAGAAAGTGGGATAACTTCTTCATCCCAACTCCTATGAGATTAATTCAACTTCCTGGTGATTCTCCACCACTTTATGTATCCAAATCAAGCTTCTTACAAAGTGATTCATCCTGGTTTGATTGGAACGACGAAGAAGCTGTCCTATTCCCAAACTGGGAAACTGGAATCACCTGATTAGAAAGTGGGATGACTTCTTCATCCCAGCTCCTATTTCAACTTCCTGGTGATTCTCCAACACTTTATGTATCCAAATCAAGCTTCTTACCGAGTGATTCATCCTGGTTTGATTGGAACGACGAAGAAGCTGTCCTATTCCCAAACTGGGAAACTGGAATCACCTGATTAGAAAGTAGGATAAATTCTTCATCCCAACTCCTATGAGATTTATTCAACTTCCTGGTGATTCTCCACCACTTTATGTATCCAAATCAAGCTTCTTACAAAGTGATTCATCCTGGTGTTATTGGAACGACGAAGAAGCTGTCCTATTCCCAAACTGGGAAACTGGAATCACCTGATTAGAAAGTGGGATGACTTCTTCAACCCAACTCCTATGAGATTTATTCAACTTTCTGGTGATTCTCCAACACTTTATGTATCCAAATCAAGCTTCTTACAGAGTGATTAATCCTGGTTTGATTGGAACGACGAAAAAGCTGTCCTATTCCCAAACTGGGAAACTGGAATCACCTGATTAGAAAGTGGGATAACTTCTTCATCCCAACTCGTATGATATTAATTCAACTTCCTGGTGATTCTCCACCACTTTATGTATCCAAATCAAGCTTCTTACATAGTGATTCATCCTGGTGTTATTGGAACGACGAAGAAGCTGTCCTATTCCCAAACAGGGAAACTGGAATCACCTGATTAGAAAGTGGGATAACTTCTTCATCCCAACTCCTATGAGATTAATTCAACTTCCTGGTGATTCTACACCACTTTATGTATCCAAATCAAGCTTCTTACAAAGTGATTCATCCTGGTTTGATTGGAACGACGAAGAAGCTGTCCTATTCCCAAACTGGGAAACTGGAATCACCTGATTAGAAAGTGGGATAACTTCTTCATCCTAACTCCTATGAGATTTATTCAAATTCTTGGTGTTTCTCCACCATTTTATGTATCCAAATCAAGCTTCTTACAAAGTGATTCATCCTGGTTTGATTAGAACGCCGAAGAAGCTGTCCTATTCCCAAACTGGGAAACTGGAATCACCTGATTAGAAAGTGGGATAACTTCTTCATCCCAACTCCTATGAGATTTATTCAACCTCCTGGTGATTCTCCAACACTTTATGTATCCAAATCAAGCTTCTTACAGAGTGATTCATCCTGGTTTGATTGGAAGGACGAAGAAGCTGTCCTATTCCCAAACTGGGAAACTGGAATCACCTGATTAGAAAGTGGGATAACTTCTTCATCCCAACTCCTATGAGATTAATTCAACTTCCCGGTGATTCTCCACCACTTTATGTATCCAAATCAAGCTTCTTACAAAGTGATTTATTCTGGTTTGATTGGAACGCCGAAGAAGCTGTCCTATTCCCAAACTAGGAAACTGGAATTTCCTGATTAGAAAGTGGGATAACTTCTTCATCCCAACTCCTATGAGATTTATTCAACTTCCTGGTGATTCTCCAATACTTTATGTATCCAAATCAAGCTTCTTACAGAATGATTCATCCTGGTTTGATTGGAACGTTGAAGAAGCTGTCCTATTCCCAAACTGGGAAACTGGAATCACCTGATTAGAAAGTGGGATAATGTTGAACTGAAGAGAAGATAGAGCTTGTACAATAATAGGGCAAGCTCTAGAAGATGTCCAGAAGAGTTCAATCAAGCTTTAGGAGTGTTCTGAAGTAGTTATCTTGTGAAGTTAAGTCTAGGAAAGACTTAGACTGATCATGTGAAGGCCTTGGAGGAGTTAGAGAGAAGATGTCAGTGTGTGCAAATATAGGGCTCAAAGTGTACCTGATAACCCAATCCGTACACTCCCCTAATGAAGACTTGTATCACAAGGTATGAAGAAGAGTGTTGGTGCAAAGTGTGGGCGTGAGATACTTGATCTCTTATGACCGTGGGAGTTATGGGAAAGCAAGGGAATATTCCAAGAGGATCAGTGTGAGCTGGATGTGCAAGCTGGAAAGGTAAAGGTGCTTTACCTTTACAGCAAAACCAATCTCCTCCTTTCATTCAAAAGAAGCAATCTGAGCCTTCTATTTGAATCAAGTCGCCAGCTAGCACCAGCAACATCAAGACCAGTCTTCTCTCATCCTTACCATCCATTCTATCATTTATTTACAGCCTTAGGATCTAGGTTTATGATCTGAGTTGTGTAAAGGCATATATATAAGCCTCTTATGATCATTTTGTAACCTTTAAGTGAGTAAGGGGGTTTCCCTTCTCATTCTCTAATCTGAAACACTAATCTTCAGTCTCTTATTCTCTTAGTCTCTCTAGTCTCTCATCCTGAATCTCTACACACGTTCTCAGTCTTGTTACTAATCTCTTAAACACTTAGACACACAAACACTCATTAAACTTCCTTTCTCTCAAATCGCTTCCAAGCTCTCTCTCTTTACCCATTTGGGTTTCACACACACATACAACCTGAGTACTCTTAAATCTCATATGGTATCAGAGCCAGGTTCATTAGAACTTGGTTCCAGCTTCCGCTAAGCTCAAAGCTCACTCCCATGCCATTTCCAAACCAAGAAGAAGCTTCATGTTCATTTGGCTGTTCAATCTCTTCAAGAAGAAGGTGTGCTCATCAATGCCGTCCAGAAGCTGTTCTTGGTCGTTCTCCACTCTCTCATGGTCGTCCTGAAGAAAGAAGGCCATTGGAAGCATGTCCAAGCCATTCCTATTCACTGTCCAAGAAGAAAGGTGAAAGCTTTCAACTTGTACCTGGTATGGCGACTCAAAAATGAAGAGAGGAGGTGTCTTAGGCATGGTGGGTTCAAGAGAAAGGTCCATGAAAGAAGGAGATGTAGGAGTTGACACCAACAGCTCGGATCTTCCCATGTACTAAGGAGTTTCAAGGAACTAACACTAGTTCCTTGGCTGTAAGGAAATCTCTTTCTCTTGTATAAAGCTTGAGTGTATGAACAGGTTGTGATGTTGTGATATGATTGGAAACCTGAGGATTGTTTAAAAGATTGCTAAAATGAAGTTGCTTTAGAATCTGTCCCAGGATACTTTAAGAGTCTTGTTTGGGTATTGAAATTGTTTAGTATGTTTAGTATGAGATTTAGAGATCCTTAGAGTAACTAGAATATAATTAAGAGTTAGGTGGAGATTAGAAAGAGATTGTGAAAGATTAAGAGACTTAAGAGCCGTTTAGTGTCTAAGAGAGAACCATAGTGACTAAGAGATTAGAGAGACTCAAAACTGCTTAATCTTTATTAGTGTTGATGAGTTACAATATATAGGAGAGCTACTAAGGTTTACGAAATGCAAAGGTAAGGAGAAAGCATGTGAAGTCAAGGTAAAAGATTCAAATCAACCACTAGCAAGCACCACACGCTTATGGCATCTTGGACTAAAGGTGCTTTAGCTTTCCAGCCTGTCCCAGCCTGGCAATGCGCGCCCCTTATCCCTTCAACGGTCTGATCCTTCTCCACTTGAGTAACTTTTCCATACTTACCATTTCACTTGTGCAAGGTAAGTTTTGGTCGAGGCTTGGATGGTACGGACTGTACGGCTTGTACGGCCTTGTACGGACGTCCGTACCATGCTCTCCCTAAACTCCCTTAAGCTTCCTCATCTCTTTTCCTCTTCAACTCCTTATCTCTTCATACATATACTCAGCTCAACTCAACACTTAGCTCCGGTTCATACTGATGCTTGTTGTGATTAATTAAATCTGCTTGCATACATGGAGTGAAACTGAATTTAAAGCTGTTGCATATAGTCTTGTGGCTGTCTTACATTGAAGTATTAGATTCATGTCTAAGTGCTGAGTAAAGAAGCTCTTAAGAGTGCCTAAGTAACTTGCCTTGAATCTGTTAGGATCTTACTTGTACTTAGAGATTTAGCTTGCAAAGAATAGAACTTGATAATGCCTTGTGTCTATCTGTTGCATTGCTTGTGATATTGGGAATCAAACTTGATAATTTATTAATCAAGATTTGACATCAATACTATTGAAAATGGTTAAATGCTTAATGTCAGTTCTAAATTAACTTGTCTTGTTAAGATGATAGATTATATTATCTAATCATGCTTGCTTTCATGAGTTAGAAACTGATTAAGATTAATGCATACTGCCTTGTATTATTGCATCTAGATTAAAATCTAAATTGCATATTAAGGAGTGTTTTAAAATTGCCTAAATACTTTGACTTGAATCTGATAAGGTCTTGCTTAGTATTTAGAGAATGGTTGCTTGCATAGATAAGAACTTGACATTGTCTTGATTCTATCTAATGTTATAAAGCTTGAGACATTGGTGATCAAACTTGATGAAGTCAAGGATTGATCCCAATGCAATTGTGACTTATCTTTGCTAGAGTTTGAGTGATGTTTCAGGTTCACAAAAGGTGTTCCTAGTTCATCATCAAATCCGAGTTGAAAGAGAAAGAATGATGCCCATTGTGTGTACAATGGAGAGGTGTTACAAGAAGGGAGAAGCACAGATGGTTGTAAAACTCACTGGTGTTCTTCTTCTTAACATTGCAAGTACCTGAAGAAGAAGCTAACTGGGTCTAGGCAGTGGCGTGCCTATTCAAGAGGGTGCTCAAACTAAGACAGAGCACTCTTGGCTGTGTGAAGAAGAAGGCTACTCTATCAAGGCGGCTTCTATTGCGAGGTGAATGAAGAAGTAGCTGAAGCATCCACAAGCATTCCATCATGGTGGCAAATTTAGAAGGGTGATTGCAATAAGAGAAGAAGAAGAAGTGAGGATTCAAGTGGCAACTTTGAGAACCACTCCTCATCATCTTAAACAAGAGAGTAAACCTAATCTCATCTATTTTAATATGTCTTTATAGGTTTATCTCCTGATTATACTATGTGCTTTTCCTAATTCCATTAAGAGTTTATAGCTTCTAAGTATGATTTTTAAAGAGATCTCTACTCTGGTTGTATGTGTGTGTGTATAAACTCCAATGGAGAAAGATGAGAGCTTGTTCTATGTGATTTAAAAACATGGATTGATGAGAGTGTGTGTTTAAGAGACTAAAGAGAATGAGATTAAGAGACTGAGAGACTAAGAGAATAAGTGTTTAGAGATTAGAGTTTCAGATTCAAGAATAAGTTTATCATTCATGAAGTGGAGAGGGGAACTCCCCCTTACTCCCTTAGGGCTTACAAATCGTCTCTGCCTCTTATTTAAATAGGACAGACTGTTTTCTACTAGGGTTTACAGTCAGATACATCACACATGTGAAGTCAAACAAGGAGGAGCCTTATTTTGAATTCTATGGACCATAAGCTTCACATGCTTGGCCAATAGGAAGCTTGGGCGTTCCTGGTCTTTACACAGGCTGTCATGAGCTGTCTTGTGGACTGAATAAGCCAATAGGAGTGAAGACCTTATCCATACACGGACAGAAGCAAGAGCATCTCGCCTGATCCTTTCCAAGGCCATCCAAGATGCCATTTTGATCCCTTCTTCATGTATAAGGTCCAAATGAGTTTCTCCATGCCTTGTGACCCAAGACATGACCAGACCATGCTGTACGGACTTCCTGGCCGTACACATTGTGCCCTAAGATTGCTCATTCCTCAACTATGCTTAAATGGTCGAGATGATAAGCTTTGGGACGCCCTGGTCCGTACGGTCCGTACAGTCCGTACGGCCGTCCGTACGGATCGCCCTAACTTTCTCATTAACCATTTCAGCCTAAACTCCTCCAATGTCCTCCCAAGTCTGATTAGAACCCTTCTTGGACATTGCCCCAATCTTGTATCAGCTTCTCATCACTTCTGAAGCTTCATAGAACTCTTCTTAAGATCTTCAAGAGCTTGCCCCTATATGTACAAGCTCCATTCTTCTCTTCAGTTCAACACTCCCCCTCAAGCTTGACTTTAGGAGATCCTAAGCCAAGCTTGGAACTCTGAAGAGTCTCCCTCATTAAAAACCTTACAAGGAAAACCCATTGGGACAAAACTTTGCAAGGGAAAAATAGTAGAGCTCTTCAAAGCCTAGGGATTGGCCAGTGAGCTCTTGTGCCTTAGAACCAATGTGGTTGGACACAAGAAGCTCTGGATCATGGCCTAATCGGTGCAGCAACTCTTCACAGCTTTGCGCACACTTCACACTTCAGCTTCACCTCTTCATGGAACCGGTTTGAAGTCTCCCCCTCTCAACTGACTTCACAGCCATCTTAGAGAAGCTAGGACACGACCAGATCATCTTCAAAACACCAGTGAGGCTGATCAACACTTCACACACGACTTGCCCTCTTCATCGACCAGGTTTGGAATCTCCCCCTCTCAACAGACTTCACAGCCTCTTTAGAGAAGCTAAGAGATGACCCGGAACTGTTTAATAAGGCGTCAAGCAATGGTACCTGATGCATTATCCCAAAGGTGCATCAGTACCTATCAAAACCAAGAAAATGAATATCCTGCATCACACTTGATGCACACAATCTCACAATTCAATCATAAACATTTTAAGTATCTTTTCAAGCACAAGCAATGAATAAGATGAATGAAAATTAATTGAAAAGAATTTTAAAAGTCTAAGGGAACTTCCCTTGTGTTTTTGTGAGTTTCCTAACTCGGCCATTGCACCATCTCCATGGCATCATCAACTTCTTGGAAAGGCAGAATGAATTTATCAGCTTCTCATCAATCACTTCACCATAGAAGCCGCTTTGATTTCACCTTCACCCTTAGACTGCCTAGAATACCTCCGGCTGATGATCCTTTGTAGGAGCCTTTGCAAAGACTTGTTACTGACCATGGATCATATGCATTAAGACTCCCCCTCAAGCTTAGAACCGAGACTAGAAGGAGCTAAGCTTGTGATTATCATATGCATCCCCATGGTCTTATAACTATCAGTCTTTCATGATAGCTTTCTTCTTGTGAATTCACTCTCTTCCTTAACCAGGAACTAGGGTGTTTGAATCACCATAGAGAGACTCACAAGACACACTTCTCATTGCATAATGACCCATGCTACACTTCCTGTAGGCTTTGGACTGGATATGTCTAATGGTATTATGCAATGGCCATCTCTCATTGCATAATCAATCACACTACACTTCCTGTAGAGTATGGACTAACATGTCCTAGTGATGATATGCAATGGCACAAGACCATTCTTGGCTGTTGGCGAGTTACATGTATCACACTCCCTGTGTACCTAACACCACCACAACTCAATGCAAGATCAGATCATCCCATTGGGATCAAACCAAGATCATCCATCCTGTTTGATCACCAATGCCACAATAATATATGATACTTGAAACAAGCTAGACAATCAAGACAAGAACAAGCAAAGACAATGTATGCTTTCAACAATACACTGATCTTTTAGGTTCAATTCAGTTTTTTTTTTTTTAAATGCAACAATAGATGAATGCATTAGGTTACATACTAACTATATGAAAGAAACACAAGTCTAGATGATACTTATGCAATCAAGGCGACAAGACTCAATTCATGCTTATGCTCACTAGTTTTATCAAAGTCAATGATTCAAATAGCTTAGACATACTTCTAAATGCTTATAAGGCATCACTGATGGATTTAACTATGGCATAGCAACAATCAGAACTGGACTGAGTCAAAACAAGCAGATTTCAATCTCTAACAATGACAATGCAAGTTCTACACAATACATTAACATCCTAGGTTATTATATATATATGATTATTAATTAATTTTTTTTTTTCTTAAGTTCTCTAAATGCAATGCAAGCTTATCAGTACATTTGCAATTTAGGCTCATTTTTAAATGCATTACTACATGAATGCACAATCTTAAAGCATTAGCTATATGAATGCAACAAGTTCAATCCATGAGCAATATTAAGGCTATGCACAACAGTTTCAATCAAAACCAATGATGCAAGCAACTTAGAAAATTTCTAATTGATGCAAGAATTTCATTGATGGATTAAACATAGGCAATAGCATCAGATAACAAATAGGATTGAATTTAGACAGTATAAGTCATGCTTATGTATGCAAAACAACTTATCAATCATGACGCAAGCAGCAGAGACATTCTACTCAATTCTACAACACATTCATGATGATTCAAGCTATGGCAACACACAAGACAATGCAATAATCAGAACATGAGATTCTGGGACTCTAGACATTACTTAAGACAATGCAGCAGCAAAACATTTTCAGCGCAATTAGCCTAGACATTCTACTAGAAGCTATAAACTCTTAATGGAACTTAAGATAGGGAAATCACAGAGCATAATCAAGAGAGAGACCTATCAAGACATATTATAATTTAGATGAGACTAGGTGTACTCCCTTGTTTAAGGCGATGAGGAGTGGTTCTTAAAGTTGCCACTTGAATCCTCACTTCTTCTTCTTCTCTTATTGCAATCACCCTTCTGAATTTGCCATCATGATGGAATGCTTGTGGATGCTTCGGCTACTTCTTCAATCACCTCACAATAGAAGCCGCCTTGATAGAGTAGCCTTCTTCTTCACACAGCCAAGAGTGCTCTGTCTTAGTTTGAGCACCCTCTTGAATAGGCACGCCACTGCCTAGACCCGGTTGGCTTCTTCTTCAGGTACTTGCAATGGTAAGAGGAAGAACACCAGTGAGCTTACGTGAGTTTTACAACCATCTGTGCTTCTCCCTTCTTGTAACACCTCTCCATTGTATACACAATGGGCATCATTCTTCCTTTTTCAACTCGGATTTGATGATGAACTAGGAACACCTTTTGTGAACCTGAAACATCACTCAAACTCTAGCAAAGATAAGACACAATTGCATTGGGATCAATCCTTGACTTCATCAAGTTTGATCACCAATGTCTCAAGATTTATAACATTAGATAGAATCAAGACAATGTCAAGTTCTTATCTATGCAAGCAACCATTCTCTAAATACTAAGCAAGACCTTATCAGATTCAAGTCAAAGTATCTAGGCAATTTTAAACACTCCTTAATATGCAACTTAGATTTTAATCTAAATGCAATAATACAAGGCAGCAACAAGGCAGTATGCATTAATCCTAATCAGTTTCTAACTCATGAAAGCAAGCATGATTAGATAATATAATCTATCATCCTAACAAGACAAGTTTATTTAGAACTGTCATTAAGCATTTAACCATTTTCAATAGTATTGATGTCAAATCTTGATTAATATATTATCAAGTTTGATTCCTACTATCACAAGCAATGCAACAGATAGACACAAGGCATTATCAAGTTCTATTCTTTGCAAGCTAACTCTCTAAGTACAAGCAAGATCCTAACAGATTCAAGACAAGTTACTTAGGCACTCTTAAGAGCTTCTTTACTCAGCACTTAGACATGAATCTAATGGTTCAATGTAAGACAGCCACAAGACTATATGCAATAGCTTTCAATTCGGTTTCAATCCATGTATGCAAGCAGATTCAATTAATCACAACAAGCACCACTATGAACCAGAGCTAAGCATATTAAACAATCTTAATCACCAAAGAAGGCTCTTTAAGCATACTGAGACAGATTCTAAAGTATTCATTTAGCAATCTTTAAACAATCCTCAGGTTTTCAATCACATCACAACATCACAACCAGTCAATATACTCAAGCTTTATACTAGAGAAAGAGGTTTCTTACAGCCAAGGAACTAGTGTTAGTTCCTTGAAACTCCATAGAACATGGCAAGACAGTGAGCTGTTGGTGTCGATTCCAACTTCTCCTTCTCCCATGGACCTTTCTCTTGAACTCTCCATTTCAAAGACCACACCTTTCTTCATGTTGAATTCGCCACACCAGTACCAGCTGAAAGCTATCACCTTTCTTCTTGGACAGTGGATAAGAACTAGCTTGGACACAGCTTTGAAGCTTGGTTGATTAGACCACCTCATACACCATTGCTTCCAAGGTTCTTTCTTTTTCATGGGCTTCATGAGAGAGTGTAGATGAGCCAGAGACAGCTTCTGGACACCATGGATGAGCACACCTTCTTCTTGAAGAGTAGAACAGCCGGCTGGACCATGGAGCTTCTTCTTGGCTTCAAGCGACATGGAGGAGAGCTATGAGCTTCATCGGAAGCAAGAACCAAGTTCTAATGAACCTGGCTCTAATACCATATGATTTTTAAAGAGATCTCTACTCTGGTTTTATGTGTGTGTGTATAAACTCCAATGGAGAAAGATGAGAGCTTGTTCTATGTGATTTAAGAACAGGGATTGATGAGAGTGTGTGTTTAAGAGACTAAAGAGAATGAGATTAAGAGACTGAGAGACTAAGAGAATAAGTGTTTAGAGATTAGAGTTTCAGATTCAAGAATAAGTTTATCATTCATGAAGTGGAGAGGGGAACTCCCCCTTACTCCCTTAGGGCTTACAAATCGTCTCTGCCTCTTATTTAAATAGGACAGACTGTTTTCTACTAGGGTTTACAGTCAGATACATCACACTTGTGAAGTCAAACAAGGAGGAGCCTTATTTTGAATTCTATGGACCATAAGCTTCACATGCTTGGCCAATAGGAAGCTTGGGCGTTCCTGGTCTTTACACAGGCTGTCATGAGCTGTCTTGTGGACTGAATAAGCCAATAGGAGTGAAGACCTTATCCATAAACGGACAGAAGCAAGAGCATCTCGCCTGATCCTTTCCAAGGCCATACAAGATGCCATTTTGATCCCTTCTTCATGTATAAGGTCCAAATGAGTTTCTCCATGCCTTGTGACCCAAGACATGACCAGACCATGCTGTATGGACTTCCTGGCCGTACACATTGTGCCCTAAGCTTGCTCATTCCTCAACTATGCTTAAATGGTCGAGATGATAAGCTTTGGGACGCCCTGGTCCGTACGGTCCGTACAGTCCGTACGGCCGTCCGTACGGATCGCCCTAACTTTCTCATTAACCATTTCAGCCTAAACTCCTCCAATGTCCTCCCAAGTCTGATTAGAACCCTTCTTGGACATTGCCCCAATCTTGTATCAGCTTCTCATCACTTCTGAAGCTTCATAGAACTCTTCTTAAGATCTTCAAGAGCTTGCCCCTATATGTACAAGCTCCATTCTTCTCTTCAGTTCAACACTAAGTAGAATGTCTAGGCTAATTGCACTGAAATTGTTTTGCTGCTGCATTGTCTTATTGATAGTAAATAATGTCTAGAGTCTCAGAATCTCATGTTCTGTTTATTGCATTGTCGTGGGTGTTGTCATAGCTTGAATCATCATGAATGTGTTGTAGAATTGAGTAGAATGTCTCTGCTGCCTGCATCATGATTGATAAGTTATTTTGCATACATAAGCATATCTCATACTGTCTAAGTTCAATCCTAGTGTTATCTGATGCTATTGCCTATGTTTAATCCATCAATGAAAGTCTTGCATCAATTAGAAATTGTCTAAGTTGCTTGCATCATTGGTTCTGATTGAAACCGTTGTGCAGAGCTTTAATATTACTCATGGATTGAACCTGTTGCATTCATATAGCTAATGCTTTAAGATTGAGCATTCATGTAGTAATGCATTTAAAAATGAGCCTAAATTGCAAATGTACTGATGTAAGCTTGCATTGCATTTAGAGAAATTAAAATCTGCTTGTTAGCATCTAATGTCTTGTAGGATTTAGAAGTATGTCTAAGCTACTTGAATCATTGGCCTTAATAAATCTAGTAAGCATAAACATGAATTGAGTCACGCTTGTTGCTATGACTTTTAAGAATGTAAAGGATTATCTGAGTTTAGAAAGGATTACAGAAGGAGAATAAGAGATTAAGAGACTACTTAGAGACTAATGGAGGATCATAGTGAAATGAGTAAAGAGAAAGATTGTTTAGAACTGTCTAATCTTTATTAAGGGATGAGATTACATATATATAGGTCCATACACTTAGGGTTTTCGAAATCATAAAGATATGTAAGCATGTAGAGTCAAAGAGGAGCCTAAGCTTTAATTTGAACCGGCCAATGAGTGTCTTCACACGTTTGGAGCATCTTCTTGATCCAAGACTAGATGCTCTTCCTTTCCAGCTCTTGCCAGCCTGTCCTAGCTGTCAAGCCGTGTCTCCCTTATCCTCTCAACGTTCGGATAAGGCCTTGGCCGAGTGTAACTTAAGCTCAGTACATGGGAGTTACTTGGATAGTTACTTGGTCTCTTTTACCTTGTACGGATGATCACTTGTACGGCCTTGTACGGATGATCAACCCATTCCTCCTCTTAACCTCTTTGCTCTCTTTATGTTCTCAACTCCTTTGTGTCTTTACCTCAAATGTCTCAACTCATCTTAACACTCCCCCTCAAGCGTAGCTTTGTGAAAGTCTAAGCTTGGACAGCTATGAGATCTTCCTCATTAAAAACCTTACCAAGGAAAACCCATTGGGATAAAACCTTGATAAGGGAAAAAGAGTAAAGACCTCACAGCCAAAGGGGATCAGCTCCTTCTCTTCCCAAGATCAGTGAGGCCCAACCTGATGTGAATGGAGTCCATTGTCTTCTGTCTTGCAGCCTTGGTGAACACATCAGCTAACTGATCTTCACTCCTTGTGTAGCATGGCAAGATGACTCCTAAGATGATCATCTGCCTCACCTTGTGGCAATCAACTTCAATGTGTTTGGTTCTCTCATGGAACACCGAGTTGGAGGCAATGTGGATGGCGGCTTGGTTGTCACAATGCATGGTCATTGGCGTGGCTTGATCAATCTCCAAATGCTTCAAGATGCCTTTGATCCATACTAACTCGTTGGTAAGCTTCAGCATAGCTCTATACTCAGCTTCTGCACTCGAGCAAGACACCACCTTCTGCTTCTTACTCTTCCAAGTCACCAAGTTGCCTCCAATGAATGTGCAATAGCCTGAGGTTGATCTCCTGTCTGCTCTATCACCAGCCCAATCCGCATCACAGTATCCCACTACTTCAGTGCTTCCATTGCAGCCCATCCATACTCCTTGATCAGGTGAGCCGTTGAGATACATCAAGATCCTCTCCACCATGCGCCAGTGATGTTCTTTAGGCACTTGCATGTGTTGACTCACCTGATTCACAGCAAAACAAATGTCAGGTCTAGTTATGGTAAGATAAATCAATTTGCCAACTAGTTTTCTATAGAGTTTAGGATCCTGATAAGGTTTGCTGTCTTCAATCGCCCCCTCTCGTGGGACTTTGTAGCCATCCTCCATAGGCATCCTTGCTGTCTTGCCTCCATAAGCACCTGCACCTTTCAAAAGATCAAGTGTATACTTCCTTTGGGACATGAACAAACCTTCCTTGGATCTACATATCTCAATTCCAAGAAAGTATTTCATTTCTCCCAAGTCTTTAATCTCAAACATGGATTTAAGGAACTCCTTGGTTGCTATGATACCTTCCTTATCACTTCCTGTGATAATGATATCATCAACATACACAAGGAGTGCAATCATACCTGAGCGAGTAGTGAGTGTGAAGAGAGTGTGATCTAGTTCAGACTTCTTGAAGCCTCGGCCATTGAGAGTAGTGCTCAGCTTGTTGTACCAAGCTCTTGGTGATTGCTTCAGCCCATAGATAGCTTTCTTCAATCTCAACACATTCCCTCTCTTCACTAAGTGTTCAAGTCCTGGAGGTGGATGCATATACACTTCATCCTCAAGTTCACCTTGTAGAAAGGCATTCTTCACATCCATTTGCCATAACCCCCATCCAAGATTCACAGCCAAGCTTAATACAATCCGGATTGTGTGTAGTTTAGCTACTGGTGCAAAGGTTTCTATGTAATCTTCTCCATTAATTTGAGTGAAACCTCTTGCAACTAGCCTTGACTTCTTCCTCTCAATCTTTCCATCAGCCTTATACTTGATTGTGAATATCCATCTACTAGTCACAGCCTTCTTCCCTCTTGGTAACTCACTCTCATACCATGTATCATTCTTGATCATAGCTCCTGCCTCAGCTCCAACTGACTCCTTCCATTCTTTATCCATGATTGCTTCTTCATAGCTTCTTGGGATGTAGTTCTCATCCAAGTTAACCATGAAGGCACAATGTTCTTCAGGGTATTGAGCAAATGAACACACGACTTGAGAAGGATGCTCCACAGCTTGGGCATTGTAGTACACTCGCGTGTTTACCCAAGAGGAAGGATCCTTTCTCAGCCTTGTGCTTCTCCTCAATACTGGTTGTTCTTGCTCTTGAACCGGCTCATCTTGTGTATGCGGTTCTTGTGCTTCACTCTGATGTTCTTCCTCTCCTTGGTCTTGCTCACCTTGATGATGAGAACCTGAGTTGAACTCTCCTCCTTCCTCACTCAAGCCGACTCCTTCTTGGCCATTTTCTTGAGTTTCAGGTTCACTTCCCCCCTCATGATCAAGGTGAGGTGTTTGAGTAGCTCCACTTGGTGCAGTTGAGCTCTCTTCTTGTCTTCCACTTCTTGTGGGTTGATCCTGGTTCATCTTGATACCGAGACCTTCCAGAATGATTCTTAAGACTCCAGCCTTATCTGATGTGAGATCCTTCAAATCTTCTTGATTCTTCTCCTCATAGTATCCTCTTTCTTCAATAAACTTCACATCTCTAGATACAAGTACCCTTCTAGCTTCTGGATCATAACACTTATATCTTTTTTGAGTTGTTGAGTAGCCAATGAACATTGCCTTTCTGCTTCTTGCTTCTAGCTTGTTCCTCAACTCTCCTGGTACTAGAACATAGCATAAGCATCCAAACACTCTCATGTATTCCAAGGATGGCTTGCGCTTGTTCAGAACTTCAAAGGGTGCTTGATCCTTCAACACCTTTGTAGGCATCCTGTTGATTAGATAGCACGCAGTGGAGACAGCATCACTCCAGAATCTCTTAGGTACATTGGCTTGGAACATCAGTGACCGAGCCACTTCCATCAAGTGCATGCTCTTCCTCTCAGCTACACCATTCTGTTGTGGTGTGTAGGGACAGCTTGTTTGATGAAGTATTCCATGATGATTTAGATGATTCTTGAACGCATAGCTTGTGTACTCTCCTCCATTATCTGATTTCAAAATTTTAATCTTAGCATGATAATGGTTAGTCACATAAGCTTGAAAGTTCTTAAATGCATCTATCACCCTATCTTTTGATGGAATTAGTGTGAACCAGGTGTATTTAGATTTTTCATCAATGAATATGACAAAATACTTATGATTATCTCTAGAAAAACTAGGTGCAGTCCACACATCAGTATGTATCAAATCAAAGCAATTTTCATAAACAGTAGATGTTCTTGGAAATACATTCTTACAATGCTTGCCTAAAATGCAAGCCTCACACTTATTATTTTCAAAAACCACACCTGGTAACATCAAGTTTAAAGCCCTCTCATGGGGATGACCTAATCTAGCATGCCACAATGCATTTTTATTCAAACTAGAAGCAGAAGTAAATGAGCAATTATAATTGGAAACAGGATCAAGCTTCTCAAGCATGTATAAGTCTCCCTTTGTAACTCCCTTTCCAATCAATTGGCTGCTCTCAATATCCTGAAACTTCACATCATTAGGACTGAATATAACATTGCAATTCAAATCAGTAGTGCATTTCTTAACTGAAAGAAGGTTTGATGTGAATTCCGGAATATAAAATGCTCTAGTGTTCTTATCAAATAGCTTTAAGTTTCCTATTCCCTTAATAGGTATCTTATCCCCATTTGCAATCATTACACATCCATTAGTAGGTTCTATATCCTTAATCAGGTTGGTGTCACTAATCATATGATGAGATGCACCTGAATCTATAATCAATGGTTTGGATGTGTTGCTAGCACTATGGCAGATGCTAATTTGTGATCTATATGCATTCATCCTAGCATTTCTATCACTGCAATGCTCAATTCAAGTCTTACTATCAATCCTAGCAATCTCAGCCACATTAGGAGTCATTTCTATAGTTCTAGCAATCATAGAAGCACCAAATGAATACTCATGAATGTTACCATTATCCTTGAGCATTTTGATGAGTGTATCCATCTCGGATCTCCTGATGAAGTCTTGATCATTGCCTCGGTGGTTGATAGCTCCAGTATAGGTCACCAAAGCCTTTCCATCTCCTTCACGGTTCTCCACTTCAGTTCCTCGGTTAGATGGCCCTGCTCCGCTTGATCCCTCAGTCATGTGAGCTTTTGCCTCTCTCTCTCTCCTTCATGAACTTAGCCGGCTTCAAGTGGGGATGGAGTATCCAGCACTGACTCTTCTTGTGCCCATGCTTCTTGCAATGATCACAATTCCCATTGAACTTCCTATCTTCATACTTGTTGTAACCAGCTTTGTTGGCTTGTGGAGGCTTTTCTCGGTCAGATTGCACAGCATTTGCAAGAGTTATGTCTCCCTTGCCTCCAAACAAACCCATTGAGCCCTGCTCCTTCTGTATCTTAGCACACACATCTTCAAGGTCAGGCAGCTTCTCGGATCTTAGCATGTGCTGGATGAGACCATTGTAACTTGCATTCAATGTGAGCAGAAACCCAAAGACCTTGTCCTGCTCACGCCTCTCATTTAGAAGCTCTGGATCAACCGTGCTTGGCCTCAGCATCTCCAACTCAGACCAAAGAGACCTGAACCTCCCCAAGTGCTTAGTGAACTCCATGTCATCTTGAGTTAACCCATTGATTGCCTTCTTGACTTCAAACACTCGGTTCAGGTTAGAAGTGTTTCCATACACTTTCTTCAGAGTATCCCACAGCTCCTTGGCTGTCTCACAGTAGCTATAGGCGTCTAGGATAGCCGGCTCCAAAGAGGCATGAAGGACTGACATCACCATCATGTCTTCTTGTTGCCACTTCTCTACAACACTCTCCTCAGGGCTCTCCTTGTCACCCTCCTGAGTAATCGCCATTGGAGCCTCACCAGATGTGATATGCTTCCACAAACCCTTGCTTCCCACAGCAGTCTTCACCATCCTAGACCAGACTAGGTAGTTGTTTCCTTTGAATGTCACCGCGACCTTCATCTTCATGCCACTCTCCATCTTGAACAGCTTGAATCAACCGGTTAGATCTTGTACTGAGAACCCACTCTGCTCTCTAGAACACAGATTCACTCTTGAGTCTTCAAATGAACCTCCCACGGATCACCAAGACACACGCAAAACACCTTGAGCTTTTGAACTCTCAAGAAACTCTCAAACACACTCACTTGTTCTCTTAAAGTTTCACACTTGAATCCTTAAGAGAATCACTCACGAACTCAGATTGTAATCAACCTGGCTCTGATAACATATGACTTTTAAGAATGTAAAGGATTATCTGAGTTTAGAAAGGATTAGAGAAGGAGAAGAAGAGATTAAGAGACTACTTAGAGACTAATGGAGGATCATAGTGAAATGAGTAAAGAGAAAGATTGTTTAGAACTGTCTAATCTTTATTAAGGGATGAGATTACATATATATAGGTCCATACACTTAGGGTTTTCGAAATCATAAAGATAAGTAAGCATGTAGAGTCAAAGAGGAGCCTAAGCTTTAATTTGAACCGGCCAATGAGTGTCTTCACACGTTTGGAGCATCTTCTTGATCCAAGACTAGATGCTCTTCCTTTCCAGCTCTTGCCAGCCTGTCCTAGCTGTCAAGCCGCGTTTCCCTTATCCTCTCAACGTTCGGATAAGGCCTTCGCCGAGTGTAACTTAAGCTCAGTACATGGGAGTTACTTGGATAGTTACTTGGTCTCTTTTACCTTGTACGGATGATCACTTGTACGGCCTTGTACGGATGATCAACCCATTCCTCCTCTTAACCTCTTTGCTCTCTTTATGTTCTCAACTCATTTGTGTCTTTACCTCAAATGTCTCAACTCACCTTAACAGTTGCCTTGATTGCATAAAGTATCATCTAATGTTGTGTTCATTTGGATTGAATCTGTTTCATTCATATAGTTAGTGTGTAACGTAATGCATTCATCTATTGTTGCATTTAAAAAAAAAAACTGAATTGAACCTAAAAAGATCAGTATATTGTTGAAAGCATACATTGTCTTTGCATATTCTTGTCTTGATTGTCTAGCTTGTTTCAAGTATCATATATTATTGTGGCATTGGTGATCAAACAGGATGGATGATCTTGGTTTGATCCCAATTGGATGATCTGATCTTGCATTGAGTTGTGGTGGTGTTAGGTACACAAGGGAAGTGATACATGTAACTCGCCATCAACCAAGAATGTAGAGACAAAGGTCTTGTGCCATTACATATCATCACTTGGACATGTTAGTCCATAATCTACAGGAAGTGTAGTGTGATTGATTATGCAATGAGAGATGGCCATTGCATAATACTATTGGACATATCTAGTCCTTAGTCTACATGAAGTGTAGCATGGGTCATTATGCAATGAGAGATGTGTCTTGTGAGACTCTCTATGGTGATTCAAACACCCTAATTCCTGGTTAAGGAAGAGAGTGTTGAGATGAGGTAATAAAGAGTGACTACATTGATAGAGAAAGAGGATTGAGACAGACAGTAACTTTGGACTTACCACAGTAACTTTGGTTTTACTGTGGTAACTAAGTTAAAACTTGGAAAGTTACCTTGGCTCACATTGGAGAGTAAGCCACGACCAAGGAGCTGTATGGATAAGGGAGGAGCAGTCTGGATAAGGTTTCCTCACAGCTAGAGAGGCTGGAGACAGGCTGTAAAGTAGACAGCATCTAGTAAAAGATGCCAAAGGGATCAAGCATGTGAAGACTCCCATTGGCTGCTTTTGGATGGCTCTCTTTGACTACACATGCCCTGAACCTCTACCTTATCTGATTGATTTTGAAATTGATTGTCTCTCTCATATAAGTATGTTGTAAACCTGATCTTTAATAATTAATGGAGTTTTGAGTATTCTCTCTATTCTCTCTCTACTTATTCTCTTAATCTCTTTAATCTTACATAAAACAATCTGATTGTTCTTAAACACACTCTAATACACAAAAGTGTATATGGTATCAGAGCCAGGTTGCTAAAAAGGGGAGAGTGTGATTTCGTTTTTTCATAAAAATCTGGGTGTTTTGAGTGTTCTTGAGTGTTCTTGGTGTTCTTGAGTTCTGGTCTTTATTATCTGAGTGGTGTGAGATATTCTGATGGATTCAAACTATCTCAACATGGAAATGAAGCACAGATCTATTACAACCATGGAGCTTGAAGAAGAGAGGGATGGCGATTGGTCAATATTACGTCCCTAGATTGCTTCTCTGGATAGTATGGGATAGATCCTTGCTAGAACGAATCAAAGACTCAAGCTCTACAAGGTTGTGGATCGAATGGTGACACAAGAGGCTGCGGAAAGGCTTCTTGATACTCCTAAGTGACTAGATCGGATATGACACACCGAGATAGACACTCTTGGGCTGTTGGATATTACACACCAACAAGAACACTCAACAACTCGTGAACAAGCAGTAGAGAGAACAAAGGAAAGGTTTATGAGAAAAGATAAAAATTGATTATTGATAAGGGTTTCAAAGTACACTTATATAAGAGAAGTTGGAACAGACTCCAAGCTTCTCGAAAACTATCAAGAGAGTAAAGGCACACGGCTCTCTTGGAAATAGAAACAAATGACAAGTTTGAAAACAAAAGCATAACATGAAAGACATAATATAACATAAGGTTGATTCGGGATAAGGTTGGATCGAGATCATCAACTAAGAGATTTGAGAGGCAAATCTATGGCCTCGTTAAAAACCTATCTTTGGAAAACCTAATGGGACAAAACCAAAGATAGGGAAAAAGAGCACGCATAGATTGCTTGCTTAGTTGATGATCAGCTTGATGGTGAAGTAGCTTGAATGGTGATAAGTGTGTCTTGGTTGATCAAGCTTCTATCAAGACATTCCTCTTGCTTCCATGACATCTTAACCAATCCTCCAATAGCTTGCGTGAGCGTCCTTGATCTTGATCGAGTTAGAGGTCCTTTAGATAAGACTAGAACATCTTCATCAGCCGGCTTATCTAGATCCTCATCATCTTCATTAGCTAGTTGGTCCATGATCACATCATCCCCTCCCTCTTGAAAAGGATTTGTCCTCAAATCTGGCTCATCTGCAACAAAAGGGATTAAGTCAGTAACATTGAAGCTATCACTTATATCACACTTACCTTGCAGATCAAGTTTATAGGCATTGTCATTAATCCTCTTGGTGACTTCAAAAGGGCCATCAATTCTCGGCATTAACTTAGACTTCCTCTCTTTTGGAAACCTCTCTTTCCTCAAGTGAACCCATACTTGATCTCCAACTTCAAAGATCATCTCACGCCTTCCCTTGTTAGCTTGTTTGGCGTATTGCTTAGTTTTCTCTTCAAGATTGCGCTTAGCTTGCTCATGAATCTGCTGAACCATCTCAGCTTTCTTTTTTCCATCCATACTAACTCTTTCACACTCAGGCAAAGGTATTAGATCCAAAGGTAAGATGTGATTGAACCCATAAACAATTTCAAAAGGAGAAAACTTAGAAGCAGAATGCACAGCATGATTGTATGCAAATTCACAATGAGGCAAGTAATCTTCCCATGATTTCAAGTTCTTTTTGATGAATGCACGCATGAGAGTCCCTAGGGTTCTATTAACTACTTCAGTTTGCCCATCAGTTTGTGGATGACAAGTAGTAGAAAACAATAGCTTAGTTCCTAGTTTAGACCACAATGTTTTCCAAAAGTACCTAAGGAATTTAGCGTCTCTGTCTGAAACTATAGTCCTAGGCATTCCATGCAAACGTACAACTTCTTTAAAGAACAAATTAGCTACATGTAATGCATCATCAGTTTTATTGCATGCTATGAAATGTGCCATTTTAGAGAATCTATCAACAACCACAAAGATAGAATCCTTTCCAGTCCTAGTTCTAGGCAAACCCATAACAAAATCCATAGATATATCATTCCAAGGATGAGTAGGAATAGGCAAAGGAGTATACAAACCGTGGGGTTGAACCTTAGACTTTGCAAGCTTGCAAGTTGTGCACCTTCCACAGATTCTCTCCACATCTCTTTTCATATGCGGCCAATAGAAGTGATCCTGCAGAACTTTAAGGGTTTTTGCTATACCAAAGTGACCCATCAAGCTTCCTCCATGGGATTCCCTGACAAATAGATCTCTCAAAGAGCAATTAGGCACACATAAACGATTGTCATAGAATAAGAATCCATCATGCCTAAAATAATGACCAGAAGCATACTTAGCACATGAATTATAAGCTTCTTGAAAGTCATGATCAGATTCATACATTTCTTTAATCTGCTCAAAGCCTAGCAACTTAGCATCAAGAGCATTCAAGAGGACATACCTTCTGGATAGTGCATCAGCAACTATATTTTCCTTACCTTGTTTGTATTTGATCACATAAGGGAAGGTTTCAATGAATTCTACCCATCTGGCATGTCTCTTGCTGAGCTTACTTTGTCCTTTGAGATACTTGAGAGATTCATGATCGGTGTGAATGACAAACTCCTTTGGCCAGATATAATGCTGCCAAGTCTGTAGAGCTCTCACCAAGGCGTAGAGTTCTTTGTCATAAGTGGCATAGTTGAGAGTAGCTCCACTGAGTTTCTCACTGAAATAAGCAATAGGTCTTTTATCCTGCATCAACACAGCACCAATTCCAATTCCTGAGGCATCACATTCTATTTCAAATGTTTTAGAAAAATCAGGAAGTATGAGAAGAGGAGTTTGAGTAAGCTTCTCTTTAAGGAGTTGGAATGCGGCTTCTTGAACTTCTCCCCACTTGAATCCTACATCCTTCTTGATTATCTCAGTCAGGGGAGCTGCTAGAGTGCTGAAATCCTTCACAAAGCGCCTATAGAAACCTGCCAGTCCATGAAAACTCCTTACTTCTCCCACTGTAGTTGGACTCGGCCACTCTTGTATTGCTTTGATCTTTTCCTGATCCACCTTTACACCATCTGCACTTACAACAAAACCTAGAAAGACCAAGTTATCTGTGCAAAAAGTGCACTTCTTTAAATTGGCATAAAGCTTTTCTTTTCTCAAAACATCCAAAACAGCCCTAAGTTGTTCTATATGATCTTCTAAGCATTTTCTGTAAACTAATATATTCATCAGTCTCATGAATGTACTAGGCGCATTGGTTAATCCAAATGGCATAACTAACCATTCATACAAGCCATGTTTAGTTTTAAAAGCAGTTTTCCACTCATCTCCTTCTTTCATCCTAATACGTCCCTAGATTGCTTCCCTGGATAGTATGGGATAGATCCTTGCTAGAACGAATCAAAGACTCAAGCTCTACAAGGTTGTGGATCGAATGGTGACACAAGAGGCTGCGGAAAGGCTTCTTGATACTCCTAAGTAACTAGATCGGATATGACACACCGAGATAGATGTTGGGGTCAAAAACGGTTACGACAAATTTAACATCCAAAACGTCCGAGGAAGAAAATAAGAATTTCTCCGAAGAGTACTTTTCGAAAATAGACTTTTTCTTACGAAAAAGCTTTACGGAAGAAAGAGTCGAGATGTCCGACGAAGGCTCGAAACAGGTCGCTACGTAGCGACCGAGCTCGAGCCAAAGCTCGGTCGCTACGCAGCGACCGAGCGATCGTCCCGCTCAGTCGCTACGTAGCGACCGAGCTCAGCCAAGCTCGGTCGCTACGTAGCGACCGAGCGATCGTTCCGCTCGGTCGCTACGTAGCGACCGAGCTCGAGCCAAAGCTCGGTCGCTACGTAGCGACCGATCGATCGTCCCGCTCGGTCGCTACGTAGCGACCGAGCTCAGCCAAGCTCGGTCGCTACGTAGCGACCGAGCGATCGTCCCGCTCGGTCGCTACGTAGGACGAGCTCGAGCCAAAGCTCGGTCGCTACGTAGCGACCGAGCGCTCGTCCCGCTCGGTCGCTACGTAGCGACCGAGCTCGAGCCAAGCTCGGTCGCTACGTAGCGACCGAACGATCGTCCCGCTCGGTCGCTACGTAGCGACCGAGCTCGAGCCAAAGCGCGGTCGCTACGTAGCGACCGAGCGATTGTCCCGCTCGGTCACTACGTAGAGACCGAGCTCAAGCCAAAGCTCGGTCGCTACGGAGCGACTGTTTGTCGAAAATCTTGAAGGAGCAGCGCTCGAATGGTTCGCACGCCTTCGTCGCAACACCATCGGGAGTTCTCGACAGCTCGCATCGGAATTCCTCAAACAGTACTCTGTATTCATAGACAGGGAAACCTCCGATGTTGACCTCTGGAGTCTCTCCCAGAGGGAAGACGAACCCCTCCGCGAATTTATCAGTCGGTTCAAGCTGATAATGTCCAGGGTCAGCGGGATAAGCGACAAAGTGGCCATCGACGCGCTGAGAAAGACGCTCTGGTACAAGTCGAAATTCAGAAAATGGATAACTCTCGACAAACCGCGAACGATCCAGGACGCCCTCCACAAAGCAACGGACTACATCATAGTCGAGGAAGAAACTAAAGTCTTATCGCAAAAACATAAGCCGGCAAGACCATCCTCGAAAGACGCAGATCCGAAAGGGAAAAAGAAGAACTCTCGTAACGACAAGTACGTCCATCACGAGGGGGAAGATCTCCAAGGGGCGCATAACTACGCGATCAGTTCGGATCAAGGCCGGACCACGGGCAACACATGGACTCGCAATCAAGGGTATGACGAAAACACCTTCTGCGAGTTCCACCAATCCCGAGGACACTCCACGACCAACTGCAAAGTCTTGGGAGCAAGACTGGCTGCGAAGCTACTTGCTGGAGAGCTTTCGGAAGTAACTAGCGTCAAAGATCTCATCCTCGATTCTGATCGGCCTCCAAAGACGGATAGAAATCCGCCCGCTGAAAAATCCCCTCAACGAAACCATCCTGGGGATAAACGCGGTAGGAAGCCGGATGACAAAGGGAACGATAACAATCGTCGCAGAGTCAATATGATCATCGGAGGATCACAATACTGCGGCGATACCGTGTCGGCCATCAAGGCCTACCAACGGAAGGCAGAGTCAAGTGCAAATTGGCCTACATGGTCTCCTCCTCGAGACGGCCAAAGTTGCTCGATCACCTTCACGGAGAAAGAAGCCGGCGGTATCGACCAACCTCACTGCGACCCGCTCGTCATAGATCTCGTCATACGAGATTTAGAAGTCGGAAGGGTACTCGTCGACACGGGAAGCACGGTCAACGTAATCTTCCGCGACACTCTCAAGCGGATGAGTATCGAACTCGGAGAAGTAGTTCCGACGCCAAAACCGCTCACGGGTTTTTCAGGCGAAGTGTCGATGACTCTCGGATCAATCCAATTGCCAGTCATGGCCAAGGAGATCACGAAAATCGTCGAATTCGCGGTAGTCGATCATCCCGCTATCTACAACGTAATCATGGGAACCCCATGGCTCAACGCCATGCAGGCAGTTCCATCAACCTACCACCTGGGTCTCAAGTTCCCAACGCCGAGCGGAGTCGCGGCCATCTGGGGATGCCAAAAACAGTCGCGACTGTGCTTCCTCGCGGAACATAAGTTAAGGCAAATCACAGCTTCCACAAACGGCAAACGCGCGAAGATAGATCGATCTTCAGCCAAAAGCGCCCTGGGAGAAGACGAAATAAAATCGTCTATCAACGCAAACGCATCGGACGTCGAGGCTCGACATAGATCCGAAGCCCACGCAACAACTGAACCGGAACATCCGGAAAATAGCGTCGACCCAGCCACGATCGACTTGGTCAAGGCGGACATCGCGACATCTACCGCCAAGTAAGAACACTCGCGGCATGAAACAGAACTACGAGATGGCTTGATCCTCGAAAGGGGTACGTAGGCAGCTCGTCAAAAGACGAGTTCAGCTATCCCCCTCTCTAAAAAGGGGGGGGGAGTGGGTGCGTATACTCGTATACTCCCACTTAGAAAATCTTCATTATTGTAATCGAGTTTTTAGAAACTTCAAAAACTTTTACTACAATATACGTTGTCTTTTCTTATCGAAAACGTGTAAGCTTCAGTAAAACACAAAAGAAACTTTTAGGACACGCCTGAAAACGTTAAAACTCTTGTCTGCGGCCCCTTCCGGCCCAAAAATCGTAAAGATTATCATCTTTCAAAAATGCACGCATAATCCTCGAAATAACTGCGATACGTTGCAAAAGTTAAAATTCGAGGACAATGCTAACAAATTGTCCGAACGCGACCACCAAAAACCTTACACCCTGTTCGTCGATTGGCCCCGACAAACACGCCAGCCGTCTTAAACAAACGCAATCCGATCACTCTTTTGATCTTTAAAAACGTCCAGCACAAGGACAAAAGCGCTTCAACAAAAATCCGAAATTTTGGTTTAGCACTTCCAGTTGATTCTGAGAAGATGTTCGATTCGTACCATACAAGTCATATAAGCCGAGAACATATCGCGGACTTTAAATCGGTGCGAGACAGGAAGAAATCGCAACAGGAAAAACGATAGCCGGCTAGTCACCGCACAAACCTTAACCGAAAGTAAACCTAGGTCTTGCCCTAAACCCAACGCTCTGGTCTCAAACATCTCAAGGCATGATATCTAAAAGATACGAGATCATAAACCATGTCTCTCCGTTCGTATCTCAATGTTCTCGAAAATCGTAAAGACAGATAAATTTTTACGAAAATCACGAACGAACCAACAGATTGAACGTCTAATTAGAACTACATACGAGACGACAACTCGTATTTACTTCAACCCTACTCAGGAAAACTCGAAACATTATCATATAAAAAACCGCGTAAAGCGGCAAGGGATTCAAAGCCACCAACGGCCAGTCCCGGGAAATACAAATACGGCCATCTAGGCCTAAACGAAATCCAAATTCAAAGGGCCACATTCGGCCGAAAACAAGGATAACTGATCCATCCCTCATAATCCAAAGTCAAAGTCCCCGGACAACGAAGCGCCGAACGCATCCGCGGGACGATCCACTTCCTCGCCACCATCGTGAAAATCGATCGGAACCTCCTCGGTATCAGGGGAAACCGGGATGGAATCCCAGAACCCTTGAATCCTCTCGTCGATCGGAGAGATAAGCACCTCAGCGTGGGCACGGTCACTTATCCCACTCTTCATCAAGCTCATTTCCTCTTCAAAGACATAGTCATCGGCTCGCGTCCTCCAAAGACTTCCGACCGAACCACGGCACTCGCGAAAGTCACCCACCGAGGTAAAGGCATTCTTGAGGTTCCCGTACTCAACCTGGAACTGCGATGCACGAGTCTTCATCACCTCGACGATTTCTCTTTTGCCTTTCCTCTCCGCTTTACGAACAGCCCGCGCATGATCACGAGTAAGCTGCGCCTCTCGCTCCAGCATCTCGCCTTGCACGCGAGCGAGATCCCGCTCCGCTTTCTCCGCCTTGAAGCGGTAGACCATGGCTTCTCTATGGCCCGCCTCAATGGCCGAGCCCAGCAAGCTCAGGCCCTGCAAAAACGATTGGCATGATATGAATATATACATAGGACAATCACCAAAAAATTCTCAAAAAAAAACTAACCCCATTGATGATGCGAGATCCTTCTGCAACGACTCTCGGCCTCGCCGATTCTTTCGTAGGAGGAGGAGCATCGAAGCCCGATGGCAGCCCAGCAAAGAAATCATCGAAATCCGGAATAGGAGCCTCGCTCGAACCGCTCCCGTCGCCGTAAGCAAGGTTCGGATCCCATCCTGGAAGCATAGAGTCATCCATCGAAAACTCTATGTCGCCAAGATCGACATCTTTTCCCTTCCAAGAGCTCGACTCCGGCGCAGCTGTCGGAGCTTCGACGGGATTCTGGTCGTCGGGTTCGGAGTCGCTTCCCGTGTCCGCGTCCAAAGCAGGACCGGGTTGCACAAATCTCAGTGCCTTCCGAACCTTCTTCGGCGTAAAAGAAGTCCAGAAGAAGGGACCATTCCTGAGAAGATCCCTCACCGAAATGATGTCCTCGGGGAATGGAGCAAGAGGGTTGATGAAGGGACGATCATTCGGCAACCTCCGGAACAATGGAATGCAACTCTCTTCGACGGATGCAGCGTCTATACGGACAAAGAAAAAGAACTTCTTCCACGAGTTGAAGTTCGAAATAAACTTCTTAACCACTGACATAAATTTACGAGGGACCAACCTATGCTTATCCGTATCCCTGACAAGTTGAAGCCTCAAAAGCGCTTCATAATGATCGACGGAAAGGGAAAGGCCATGCTCGTAGCTTAGGATCAGGATCCCAATAAGGTGCTGAATGGCAAGGGGTGTCAACTGACTTATCGCAACTTCGAAACGGTCCAACACTCGGACAAGAATTTCGAGTATGGGGAACCAGAGGCGACAACGCACTACGAACGCCTCATAACAAGTAAAGTAACCCTCCGGGGGACTGTTAGCACATTCCCCGCGGCAGGGAACCCGGAATTCCACAGCATCCGGGATGTGGTAGAATGATCGCATCGTCGCGAGAAACTCGTCAGTAGTCCTGCTTGCATCCTCTTCCTCAACTCCACGATGGACCAGGACCGGGAACGGCTTCTCCTTGGGAGGAGTCAACGAGCCATAATGAGCAACCCACCATGCCTCGTTCTCGGCAGGATGCACCGAGTGAGGCACGAACTCCATCTTCGGAACGACGAGCTCTTCATAAGGACTCGCGGACGAAGACCCTTTTTTCGCAACTTTTTCTTGCTCGACATCTTTACCACTCTCTGAGAGAATAGAGGAAAAGGGTGGAGAGAAAGATAGAAAGTTTTTTTTGAAAGATCTTAGAGAAAACAAGAAAGTGAAAAAATTATGGAACAAGTTACCTCTCTTCTTATAAGACATGAGGATTTACTATTCAAGCTCGGACTTTCGGATATTAATTCCATCCATCACGCCTAACTTGCCAAACATGCCTAACCGCACGCTAGGATCCTACGATGCATGATCCTAACGGGCTGGGGGGCTAACTGTTGGGGTCAAAAATGGTTACGACGGAATTACCACCCGAAAATCCTCGGAGATCGTATTTCCGAAAGAGTTAGTAAAAGAAGAGATGTAATTTTCGTAAAAAATAACCTATACGAGGTTTTTACGAAGAAGTATCCTTTGGGATTCGAACCGAACAAACCAAGCTCGGTCGCTACGTATACACGCCGTCCCGGTCGCTACGTAGCGACCGAGCTCGAGCCAAAGCTCGGTCGCTACGTAGCGACCGAGCGATCGTCCCGCTCGGTCGCTACGTAGCGACCGAGCTCGAGCCAAAGCTCAGTCGCTACGTAGCGACCGAGCGATCGTCCCGCTCGGTCGCTACGTAGCGACCGAGCTAGCCAAGCTCGGTCGCTACGTAGCGACCGAGCTCGAGCCTAAGCTCGGTCGCTACGTAGCGACCGAGCGATCGTCCCGTTCGGTCGCTACGTAGCGACGAGCGATCGTCTACGTAGCGACCGAGCTCGAGCCAAAGCCGGTCGCTACGTAGCGACCGAGCTCGAGCCAAAGCTCGGTCGCTACGTAGCGACCGAGCGATCGTCCGCTTGGTCGCTACGTAGCGACCGAGCTCAGCCAAGCTCGGTCGCTACGTAGCGACCGAGCGATCGTCCCGCTCGGTCGCTACGTGGCGACCGAGCTCGAGCCAAAGCTCGGTCGCTATGTAGTGACCGAGCGATCGTCCGCTCGGTCGCGACGTAGTATGACCGAGCTCAGCCAAAGCTCGGTCGCTACGTAGCGACCGAGCGATCGTCCGCTCGTCGCTACGTAGCGACCGAGCGATCGTCCCGCTCGGTCGCTACGTGGCGACCGAGTTCGAGCCAAAGCTCGGTCGCTACGTAGTGACCGAGCGATCGTCCCGCTCGGTCGCGACGTAGCGACCGAGCTCGAGCCAAAGCTCGGTCGCTACGTAGCGACCGAGCGATCGTCCCACTCGGTCGCTACGTAGCGACCGAGCTCAGCCAAGCTCGGTCGCTACGTAGCGACCAAGCGATTGTCCCTCTCGGTCGCTACGTAGCGACCGAGCTCAAGCCAAAGCTCGGTCGCTACGTAGCGACCGAGCACTCGTCTCGCTCGGTCTCCACATAGCAACCGGGCTCGAGCCGAAGTTCGGTCGCTGTGTAGCGATTGAACCTTTCCGAACATTGATACGACACCAGTCCTTGCATTCTCGTCAAACCTTTGAATGCTATCTCCCGAAGACCGTAGCAAGCTCAGTCCATGTTTCCCGCTATTCTAATTCATCGATCAAACTTCGCGGATTAGAAACCGCGGAAAACTCGTAGTAAACGTGTCGAGTCGGAAGACGGCCCAAAGGGACCTAAAACACGACCCGAGGCCCATCCTATGATTTTTCCTAACCAAAAGCCCGTGAACGCTTGGCCCATGAGGAAGGATAAATGTCAAGTTTCTGCGGATAAATACGGAAGTTTTGAAGATAATTGTGAAGATCGGGAAAAATGGAATATCTCCATTTTTATGCTATGACGGCTTAAGGGCAGAAGAGTAAAAGCGTAAACCGACCTTGGAGCTAGTATATAAGGAGTCCTAGGCGAGGAGCAGAGGGAGAGACTTTTTCAGAGTAAACTTAGCACTTAGAGCAATTTAGGCAATTTTCCGTTTTTGTTATTTCGAGCTGCGACTCAATTAGGTTTAGCCGTCTTAGGGTTGCTAGAACTAGGAATCTCGCCGACAGCTCTCGAGCCCATGCTTATACCTTGTTGTAACGCTCATACGCAGATTCGGAATAAGATCTACTTTGCTCTCTTTTCGATTTCTTATTTTTTACCGTTGTTATTCTCGTGTTCTGATTGCTTGACGTGTGGTAATTAACAGATATCCGGGTCCTCTGGGAAATTTGGGTTTTCCTAGTTTCCTTATTTAAACGGAAATCGACAGTGTGAATTTCGGTTCCCACAGTTCTTACCCGAACGAGAGGAACTCAACAATGTTATGCTCTTGGACGATCTCGACCTCATTAACGAACGCCGGGATCGAGCGCTCATCCGAATTCAAAACTACCAGCACGCCGCTGCAAGATACTATAATTCCAACGTACGGAATCGTAGGTTCAATCAGGGAGATCTGGTCCTTCGCAAAGTCTTCCAAAACACCGCTGAATGAAACGTGGGAAAACTCGGAGCAAACTTGGAAGGTCCCTATAAAATCGAAAAAGTCGTCCGACGAGGTTCATACGAAATAGCCAACATGCAGGGCATAAAAATCTTTAGAACCTGGAATGCGATGCATCTCAAAAAATACTATCACTAAACAAACCAACTCGCGATCACTGAACTACGAGACGGCTTGATCTCCGTAAGGAGTACGTAGGCAGTTTGCCGAAAGGCAAATTCAGCTGTCCCCCCCTCATTAAAAAAGGGGGGGGGAGTGGGTACGTATACTCGTATACTCCCAAAAAATAAAAAAAAACTTCTTACCACGCTTTTGGTGTTTCCGACTTATCAAAACATCCTCACCCGCGAAATCGCAACAAAGTCTTCGGAAATTAGTCGGCCGCTTGGGAGAATCAACCTTTAGCATCGCGAGACGTCGCAAAAGATGCCCCAAAGTTGGTTTCTTCCGAGCAAACGAAATCTCCGCAAAAAGACACATACATGCACACATTAACATTTATTTTGCGCAAAATAATCAAAACAACGGCACACGCGACCAAGTCCGATGCTGAGCACATCGAACTCACAAACGTCCTAAACAGACATAGCCATCTCACGAAGATGACTCTCTTACATCTGACACAAGGATAATAGCGCTATAAAAGAAATCCGAAATTTTGGTCCAGCACTTCCGGTCTCCGGAGAGATGCTCGATTCGTATCAAACAAGTCGTATAAGCCGAGAACCTATCGCGGACTTTAAATCGATACGAATCAGGAAGAAATCGCAACAGGAAAAACGATAGCCAGCCAGTCACCGCACAATCCTTAAACCGAAAGTAAACCTAGGTCTTGCCCTAAACCCAGCGCACTGGTCTCTAACATCTCAAAGGCATGATATCGAAAAATAGGAGATTCTTAAACCACGCCTCTATGTTTACGTTCGATACCTTCAGCACCCCCGCAGAGTTCACATCTCGCGGAAGAACTCTCGAAACAGGTCTCGAATAAAACATTTCACAACCGAAGAAGGATATGAGACGACAACTCATCACCTTCCTCCCCACTATTCACAAATTCATAAAAAGTGTTATCCGATTATCATACTATAAAGCCGCTGAGCGGCAGGGATTCAAAGCCACACACGGCCAGTCCCGAAATACAAACAAGGCCATTCAAGGCCGAAACAGAAAAACATTAAAAAAAATCTCTCGCAAGAGATCTAACCCAAGTCACCCTCAGAACTTACGCCCCCTCTTCGCCCGCCGCCTTGTCCGAGCCTGGAGCCGCGTCGCTTCCGTTCTCTCCGACCATCGGATCTTTCCCCTCTGGGTCTTCTGAACACGTCAAAAGGAAGCAAGCGGATTTTAGGTCGGCCAGGATGAGATCGAAATCTCCATCCTCGGCCGCCATATCTCCCTTGCAGCCGGACAGTCGGGCCTCTTCGGCCTCCAAGGTCGGGGGAGTCTCACTTTGGAACGACCGAACCACGGCCATCCCGCCCTCAATCGTCGCCAAAGCGAAATCCCTGCTCCAGATACACTCGAGGGAACCCAGGGAAGCAGAAATCTTCGCCAAGCGAGCATGAAACTCCGCGCGAAGGGCATCTGTAGCCTCTTGGATCCCGCGGCGCGCTAGCCCAGCGTCACTCTCGATCTGACGCTGGAGTCGACGCACCTCCGAGGATTTGGCCTTCCTGGCCTTCTTTTCCTTAAGCAAGGAACTCGCCGTCTTCCCGAGGTCCCTCTCAAGCTCTCCTATCGCAACCTCGAGCTTCGACACTTTCGCAGAGTGAGAGTCCTCGACAGCCATCAACATAGCCTCGGTTTCGGACCATCTGCCCTGAAGCTCCACCAACTCCCCGGAAAGGCGACTGGTCTCAGAACCACATTCGCTGATCATCCCATCGATCAACGATATGAACTGCGAACGGTAAAAATTGGTTAGACTAAGTCCGTGAAAAGAATGTACGAAAGATGATCGAGAAAAACAAATAAACCTTTCCGCGAAGTCCCGACGCTAGGCTCGACCCACCTCGCTGCGAAGTCTCCCCGTCACCACTCTTGGCAAGTTTCCTCTTCCGACTCTTAGGCTGAGTAGCCAGGACGGCGCTAGGAGAACGCAATGCCAGAACGATTTCTTTTCTGGCTGGAGGCGGAGGCATAGAGTCAGCGGCTTTCTCTTTATCCTCGGCGAGGATCGGAGTCGTGGAAGATCCCGCAGGTAGGACTTGCAGGAGAGGAGCCGCGACATCGGTCCCATGACACGGGGCAACGACCTGCGCGAAAGAAGACGAAAACTCGGAGCCAGTTTGAGCTAGTTCTTTCTCGACTTGACGACGAACTAGTTTCTCTCGGAAAGAAAGATGACCGGCAACACAAGCCGGCACTTCCGTCGGAGAAGTTGGAGTCAGAGCCGGAGAAGTGGCCTCGCCCATCTCGACGTCGGAATCTTTCTTATCACCTTGGGAGGAAGACATGTTGAGAGGAAAGTTATGAAACTAGAGAGGTTTTTTGAAGGAATGAGGAAGGGAAGGTGTGAAGAAAATGAATGACAAGAGCTCACTACTTATAGAAGTATGGGTTCGGAATGTCGTCTCGACAACTTTTTTCCGCGTAATTTTAAATGTAAATTTCGTCTAATACACTTAACCTTGTCAAAATCACCTATCCGCCCGCTAGAGTCACGACTCTAACGGGCTGGGGGGCTAACTGTTGGGGTCAAAAACGGTTACGACAAATTTAACATCCAAAACGTCCGAGGAAGAAAATAAGAATTTCTCCGAAGAGTACTTTTCGAAAATAGACTTTTTCTTACGAAAAATCTTTACGGAAGAAAGAGTCGAGATGTCCGACGAAGGCTCGAAACAGGTCGGCTCGAGCCAAAGCTCGGTCGCTACGTAGCGACCGAGCGATCGTCCCGCTCGGTCGCTACGTAGCGACCGAGCTCGAGCCAAGCTCGGTCACTACGTAGCGACCGAGCGATCGTCCCGCTCGGTTGCTACGTAGCGACCGAGCTCGAGCCAAGCTCGGTCGCTACGTAGCGACCGAGCGATCGTCCCGCTCGGTCGCTACGTAGCGACCGAGCTCGAGCCAAGCTCGGTCGCTACGTAGCGACCGAGCGATCGTCCCACTCGGTCGCTACGTAGCGACCGAGCTCGAGCCAAAGCTCGGTCGCTACGTAGCGACCGAGCGATCGTCCCGCTCGGTCGCTACGTAGCGACCGAGCTCAAGCCAAGCTCGGTCGCTACGTAGCGACCGAGCGCTCCTCCGCTCGGTCGCTACGTAGCGACCGGGCTCGAGCCAAAGTTCGGTCGCTGTGTAGCGATTGAACCTTTCCGAACATCGATACGACACCAGTCCTTGCATTCTCGTCAAACCTTCGAATGCTATCTCCCGAAGACCGTAGCAAGCTCAGTCCATGTTTCCCGCTATTCTAATTCATCGATCAAACTTCGCGGATTAGAAACCGCGGAAAACTCGTAGTAAACGTGTCGAGTCGGAAGACGGCCCAAAGGGACCTAAAACACGACTCGAGGCCCATCCTACGATTTTTCCTAACCAAAAGCCCGTAAACCACAGCATGGTTTGCGCTTGGCCCACGAGGAAGGATAAATGTCAAGTTTCCGCGGATAAATACGGAAGTTTTGGAGATAATTGTGAAGATCGGGAAAAACGGAATATTTCCATTTTTTGCTATGACGGCTTAAGGGCAGAAGAGTAAAAGCGTAAACCGACCTTGGAGCTAGTATATAAGGAGTCCTAGGCGAGGAGCAGTACAGAGAACTTTTTTTAGAGAAAACTTAGCACTTAGAGCGATTTAGGCAACTTTCCGTTTTTGTTATTTCGAGCTGCGACTCAATTAGGTTTAGCCGTCTTAGGGTTGCTAGAACTAGGAATCTCGCCGACAGCTCTCGAGCCCAGGCTTATACCTTGTTGTAACGCTCATACGCAGATTCGGAATAAGATCTACTTTGCTCTCTTTTCGATTTCTTATTTTTATCGTTGTTATTCTCGTGTTCTGATTGCTTGACGTGTGGTAATTAACAGATATCCGGGTCCTCTGGGAAACTAGGGTTTTCTTAGTTTCCTTATTTAAACGGAAATCGACAGTGCGAATTTCGGTTCCCACAGTTTGGCGCTAGAAGGAGGGGGCCTTACGGATCAATCTAACCCGCAAAAGCCACACACAGTCAGACATGTCAACCAACGACGCGGATAACGTGCAAACTCCCCTTAACGGAGGCAGCGGCACCGATCTCCACACTCCGGTAGCGGACGTATCTGCGGCCAACGCGCAAGCCAACGCCGCGACTCTCGAGGAGTTTAAAAAAATGTTCGCCACCTATGAAAAAAGGTCGGAAGAACAGGATAAGCTCGTGAATACCTTGACCAAACAGGTTGAAACCTTAACGGCAAGGACCCAAGCTATCCGTCCCCGCGGAACCACCAAAATCCGCGGGAAGAGGCTCGACTTCGCCACCCCACTCGATAGAGCAGGAGTCGCGCGGGAACGACCTTCCGGTCAAAACCCTAGCGAGAAATCTCCCATCGAAAAGGGGAACTCTGAAAGTCTTCCGCCCCCTGCAAAGGACTCGGAGGATAACGAAGCCAAACATATTGACCTGGATCCTAGCGATGTCTCCAACGACACCGACGAGGATGTCGACAGACATCCAAGAAGGACTAGAAGCCGATCCGCTCGGGAAGGCTCCCCGTTCGAAAAACCAATGACGGAAGAAGAAGAAGTCGCCTATTGGAACGAACAAGAGGAGCTGGCCGAAAGGCAAACCGAGCTCACTCGCAGTAAACGCCGACAGGCTCGGAAATCCACTGACGAGACATCGGATATCCACGATCTTCGCGACTACATTACTAAGACTGCGGCAGAAGTGAGAGCCGTAAAGTCTCAAATCCATCATGCTACTAGTGCTGCCCCCGAGATCGATCGACTGCAGGAAGGAGCTCAAAAGACCCCCTTTACCAGCCGCATTTCGGACATGAGGGTGTCCGATCCGGGAAAAATCAAAGTACCAAAGTACGATGGTACGGCCGATCCGAAAGCGCACCTTCAGGCTTTCCATATCGCGATGGGAAGAGCAAGACTGAAGGACGGCGAAAAGGATGCCGGCTATTGCCGCTTGTTTGTCGAAAATCTTGAAGGAGCAGCGCTCGAATGGTTCGCACGCCTTCGTCGCAACACCATCGGGAGTTTCCGACAGCTCGCATCGGAATTCCTCAAACAGTACTCTGTATTCATAGACAGGGAAACCTCCGATGTTGACCTCTGGAGTCTCTCCCAGAGGGAAGACGAACCCCTCCGCGAGTTTATCAGTCGATTCAAGCTGATAATGTCCAGGGTCAGCGGGATAAGCGACAAAGTGGCCATCGACGCGCTGAGAAAGACGCTCTGGTACAAGTCGAAATTCAGAAAATGGATAACTCTCGACAAACCGCGAACGATCCAGGACGCCCTCCACAAAGCAACGGACTACATCATAGTCGAGGAAGAAATTAAAGTCTTATCGCAAAAACATAAGCCGGCAAGACCATCCTCGAAAGACGCGGATCCGAAGGGGAAAAAGAAGAACTCTCGTAAAGACAAGTACGTCCATCACGAGGGGGAAGATCTCCAAGGGGCGCATAACTATGCGATCAATTCGGATCAAGGCCGGACCACAGGCAACACATGGACTCGCAATCAAGGCTACGACGAGAACACCTTCTGCGAGTTCCACCAATCCCGAGGACACTCCACGACCAATTGCAAAGTCTTGGGAGCAAGACTAGCCGCGAAGCTACTCGCTGGAGAGCTTTCGGAGGTAACTAGCGTCAAGGATCTCATCCTCGATTCTGATCGGCCCCCAAAAACGGACAGAAATCCGCCCGCTGAAAAATCCCCTCAACGAAACCAACCTGGGGATAAACGCGGTAGGAGGCCGGATGACAAAGGGAACGATAACAATCGTCGCAGAGTCAATATGATCATCGGAGGATCACAATACTGCGGCGATACCGTGTCGGCCATCAAGGCTTACCAACGGAAGGCAGAATCAAGTGCAAATTGGCCTACATGGTCTCCTCCTCGAGACGGCCAAAGTTGCTCGATCACCTTCACAGAGGAAGAAGCCGGCGGTATCGACCAACCTCACTGCGACCCGCTCGTCATAGATCTCGTCATACGAGATTTAGTAGTCGGAAGGGTACTCGTCGATACGGGAAGCACGGTCAACGTAATCTTCCGCGACACTCTCAAGCGGATGAGTATCGAACTCGGAGAAGTAATTCCAACGCCAAAACCACTCACGGGTTTTTCAGGCGAAGTGTCGATGACTCTCGGATCGATCCAATTGCCAGTCATGGCCAAGGAGATCACGAAAATCGTCGAATTCGCGGTAGTCGACCATCCCGCTATCTACAACGTGATCATGGGAACCCCGTGGCTCAACGCCATGCAGGCAGTTCCGTCAACTTACCACCTGGGTCTCAAGTTCCCAACGCCGAGCGGAGTCGCGGCCATCTGGGGATGCCAAAAACAGTCTCGACTATGCTTCCTCGCGGAACATAAGTTAAGGCAAATCACGGCTTCTGCAAACGGCAAACGCTCGAAGATAGATCGATCTTCGGCCAAAAGCGCCCCGCACAAGGACGAAGTAAAATCATCTGTCAACGCAAACGCATCGGACATCGAAGCTCGACATAAATCCGAAGCCCACGCGACAACTCCACCGGAACATCCGGAAAATAGCGTCGACCCAGCCACGATCGACACGGTCAAGGCGGACATCGCGACACCAACCGCCGAGTAAGAACACTCGCGGCATGAAACAGAACTACGAGATGGCTTGATCCTCGAAAGGGGTACGTAGGCAGCTTGTCAAAAGACGAGTTCAGCTATCCCCCTCTCTAAAAAGGGGGGGGGGGAGTGGGTGCGTATACTCGTATACTCCCACAATCGCCATTATTGTAATCGAGTTTTTAGAAACATAAAATTTTTTCCAATATACACTGTCTTTTTATCGAAAACGCCTACGCTTCAGTTTACGCTCGTCTGCGGCCTCATCCGGCCCAAAAATCGTAAAGATTATCACCTTTCAAACACGCAAAAATACACGCATAATCCTCGAAAATAACTGCGAGACGTCGCAAAAAGTTAAAAATTCGAGGACAATGCTAAACAAATTGTCCGAACGCGACCACCAAAAACCTTACACCCCGTTCGTCGATTGGCCCCGACGAACACGCCAGCCGTCTTAAACAAACGCAATACGATCACTCTTTTGATCTTTAAAAACGTCCAGCACAAGGACAAAAGCGCGCTACAACAAAAATCCGAAATTTTGGTTTAGCACTTCCAGTTGATTCTGAGAAGATGCTCGATTCGTACCATACAAGTCATATAAGCCGAGAACATATCGCGGACTTTAAACCGGTACGAGTCAGGAAGAAATCGCAACAGGAAAAACGATAGCCGGCTAGTCACCGCACAAACCTTAACCGAAAGTAAACCTAGGTCTTGCCCTAAACCCAACGCTCTGGTCTCAAACATCTCAAGGCATGATATCTAAAAGATACGAGATCATAAACCATGCCTCTCCGTTCGTATCTCAATGTTCTCGAAAATCGTAAAGACAGATAAATTTTTACGAAAATCACGAACGAACCAGCAGATTGAACGTCTAATTAGAACTACATATGAGACGACAACTCGTATTTACTTCAACCCTACTCAGGAAAAACTCGAAACAAAACATTTATCATATAAATAAACCGCGTAAAGCGGCAAGGGATTCAAAGCCACCAACGGCCAGTCCCGGAAATACAAATACGGCCATCTTAGCCTAAACGAAATCCAAATTCAAAGGGCCACATTCGGCCAAAAACAAGGATAACTGATCCATCCCTCATACTCCAAAGTCAAAGTCCCCGGACAACGAAGCACCAAACGCATCCGCAGGATGATCCACTTCCTCGCCACCATCGTGAAAATCGATCGGGACCTCCTCGGTATCAGGAGAAACCGGGATGGAATCCCAGAAGCCTTGAATCCTCTCGTCGATCGGAGGGATAAGCGCCTCAGCGTGGGCACGGTCACTCATCCCACTCTTCATCAAGCTCATTTCCTCTTCAAACACATAGTCGTCGGCTTGCGTCCTCCAAAGACTTCCGACCGAACCACGGCACTCGCGAAAGTCGCCCACCGAGGTAAAGGCATTCTTAAGGTTCCCATACTCAACCTGGAACTGAGATGCGCGAGTCTTCATCACCTCAACGATTTCTCTTTTGCCTTTCCTCTCCGCTCTATGAACAGCCCGCGCATGATCGCGAGTAAACTGTGCCTCTCGCTCCAGCATCTCGCCTTGCACGCGAGCAAGATCCCGCTCCGCTTTCTCCGCCTTGAAGCGGTAGACCATGGCTTCTCTATGACCCGCCTCGATGGCCGAGCCCAGCAAGCTCAGGCCCTGCAAAATCGATGGGCGTGTTACAAATCCATACATAGGATAATCACCAAAAAATTCCCAAAAAAAAACTAACCCCATTGATGATGCGAGATCCTTCCGCTACGACTCTCGGCCTCGCCGATTCTTTCGTAGGAAGAGGAGCATCGAAACCCGATGGCAGCCCAGCAAAGAAATCATCGAAATCCGGAATAGGGGCCTCGCTCGAACCGCTCCCGTCGCCGTAAGCAAGATTCGGATCCCATCCTGGAAGCATAGAGTCGTCCATCGAAAACTCTATGTCGCCAAGATCGACATCTTTTCCCTTCCAAGAGCTCGACTCCGGCACAGCTGTCGGGGCTTCGACGGGATTCTGGTCGTCGGGTTCGGAGTCGCTTCCCGTGTCCGCATCCAAAGCGGGACCGGGTTGCACGAATCTCAGTGCCTTCCGAACCCTCTTCGGCGTAAAAGAAGTCCAGAAGAAGGGACCATTCCTGAGAAGATCCCTCACCGAAATGATGTCTTCGGGGAACGGAGCAAAAGGGTTGATGAAGGGACGATCATTCGGCAACCTCCGGAACAGTGGAATGCAACTCTCTTCGACGGATGCAGCGTCTATACGAACAAAGAAAAAGAACTTCTTCCACGAGTTGAAGTTCGAAATAAACTTCTTAACCACCGACATAAATTTCCGAGGGACAAACCTATGCTTATCCGAATCCTTGACAAGTTGAAGCCTCAAAAGCGCTTCATAATGATCGACGGAAAGGGAAAGGCCATGCTCATAGCTTAGGATCAAGATCCCAATAAGGTGCTGAATGGCAAGGGGTGTCAACTGACTTATCGCGACTTCGAAACGGTCCAACACTCGGACGAGAATTTCGGGTATGGGGAACCAGAGGCGACAACGCACTATGAACGCCTCATAACAAGTAAAGTAACCCTCCGGGGGTTGTTAGCACATTCCCCGCGGCAGGGAACCCGGAACTCCACAGCATCCGGGATGTGGTAGAACGACCGCATCGTCGCGAGAAACTCGTCAGTAGTCCTGCTTGCATCCTCTTCCTCGACTCCACGATGGACCAGGACCGGGAATGGCTTCTCCTTGGGAGGGGTCAACGAGCCATAATGAGCAACCCACCATGCCTCGTTCTCGGCAGGATGCACCGAGTAAGGCACGAACTCCATCTTCGGAACGACGAGCTCTTCGTAAGGGCTCGCGGACGAAGACCCTTTTTCGCAATCTTTTTCTTGCTCGACATCTTTGCACTTCTCTTGAGAGAATAGAGGAAAAGGGTGGAGAGAAAGATAGAAAGTTTTTGAAAGATCTTAGAGAAAAACAAGAAAGTGAAAAAATTATGGAACAAGTTACCTCTCTTCTTATAAGACATGAGGATTTACTATTCAAGCTCGGACTTTCGGATATTAATTCCGCCCATCACGCCTAACTTGCCAAACATGCCTAACCGCACGCTAGGATCCTACGATGCATGATCCTAACGGGCTGGGGGGCTAACTGTTGGGGTCAAAAACGGTTACGACGGAATTACCACCCGAAAATCCTCGGAGATCGTATTTCCGAAAGAATTAGTAAAAGAAGGGATGTAATTTTCGTAAAAATAACCTATACGAGGTTTTTACGAAAAAGTATCCTTTGGGATTCAAACCAAACAAACCAAACCCAAGCCAAGTTCGGTCGCTACGTAGCGACCGAGCTCAGCCAAGCTCGGTCGCTACGTAGCGACCGAGCAATCGTCCCGCTCGGTCGCTACGTAGCGACCGAGCTCGGGCCAAAGCTCGGTCGCTACGTAGCGACCGAGCGATCGTCCCGCTCGGTCGCTATGTAGCGACCGAGCTCGAGCCAAAGCTCGGTCGCTACGTAGCGACCGAGCTCGAGCCAAGCTCGGTCGCTACGTAGCGACCGAGCGATCGTCCCGCTCGGTCGCTACGTAGCGACCGAGCTCGAGCCAAAGCTCGGTCGCTACGTAGCGACCGAGCGATCGTCCCGCTCGGTCGCTACGTAGCGACCGAGCTCGAGCCAAAGCTGGTGTAGCCATGAGTAGAGACATTGGAGAGCTGAGTGAGTCTGATGAGGGAGAGCCAGACTTGAGAAGAGAAGAGCCAGACTTGAGCAGAGAAGAACCAGACTTGAGCAGAGAAGAACCAAATGAGCTAGCCAGCTTGTGGAGTGGACCAGTAACCAGATCAAGACTGAGAGCACAAGAGGAGAGGCTCCAGGAGATAGCCAAAACCGTGGGCCTTGGTTCAAGGCAAGGAGATCAAGATAAACCAGCTTGTTGGTTTAATTTAATTACTTTGTAAGGGTTTTGGTTATTGGGCTTTCATTTAATTTAAACCAAAGACAATTAGGATTAGAATTAGAATTAAACCACCTTGGTTTAGCATTAGGGTTTTCGATTTTCACTTTAAGAACATGGGGGCTGCAGCCTTGTTTTCTCAACTTTCAATCTAAGAATTATTCAGTCAACTTTGTTGTCTTGTCTCTAGCTTTCTCTGTTCAGCTCTAGAACATTGATCTCACTTAAAGGAAGGAATTCCTGTGAATCCCATCTTAGACAATACAAGGTGATCTTGTGTCTTTGAGTAGCAAACCATCCTTGGCGCCAACCCATAGGCTCAGGGAGACGTCCACAGTTCAAAGGAGAGCTAGTAGCCTCTTAGAACATCCTCTATCCATCCACCTTCAAGTGATCCAGAGTTTAAGCCATACCCAGGCTGCACCAAGTGGTATCAGAGCCACTTGAAGGTTAGGGTTTGCAATTTGACTACTCAGATCATTCATTCCATCAAACACTTCTCTTATCTTTCTATCTGTTGTAAGCCAGCTGAGCCAACCCTGCAAATCAAAAAAAAAAAAGAAAAGAAAAGAGATCTCTGATCCAAATCAAAAAAAAAATATATAGCTGAAGAGTAATCCAGCTAGCTGAGGAGAAATCCAGCTCAGGGTGGTAAAGTCAGCTGGTGCCTAAATCTCTTAATACTTCCTATCTGATTCATTGGGGTTTTAGTTCTAGATCTTAAGTGTAGAACTTTGTTTTTCAACTGAACTTGTGGGAAGAGCTGAGACTTGGCGATTTGAAAACTTGAGTGAGAGAGAGATATAATTTTGTTCCTGGCTTTGTGTTTTCTCTAACTATTTCAGGAACAATGAGTGAAGAGAGGCGAGATGGAAAGCAACCTGAGAGTTCAGGAGAACCGGCTGTCCAGCAAATCAACCTCAACCAAGTTCAATTTGAGGCTATGATAGCTGAGATAACCAGAAGAATGCAAAACACTTACAACCGTGTTCAACAAGCTAATGAAACTTTACCTGGTGATAATGCAGGGCAAGAGAGGGACGCGGTTGCTGCTGGAGTTCAGAGAGCACGCATTGGACCTATAAGAGGGCAACGAGTTGAGCTTAGGGGTCGTGGGATTTATGGAGAACATTATCAAGAAGATTCAGCTGATGAAAGTGATGATGGATCTCAGGCTAGTCATCATGGTAGAAATCACAACCGCAGGCGACCAGCTACTGATAACCTAGGCAATCTCAAGCTTAGAATCCCTCCATTCCATGGGAAGAATGATCCTGATGCTTACTTAGAGTGGGAGAAGAAGATTGAACTGGTTTTCAATTGCCAACAGTTCACTGAGGAGAGGAAAGTGAGACTAGCAGCTACTGAATTCTGTGGTTATGCTATTAGCTGGTGGGATCAGATTGCTACTACCAGGAGACGCAATGGAGAGCCTCAGGTAGCTTCATGGTTTGAGATGAAAACTGTGATGAAGAAGAGATTTGTTCCTAATCACTATGGAAGAGATCTACACCAGAAGTTGAGAAGGCTTTCTCAAGGATCTAAGAGTGTAGAGGACTATCACCAGGAGATGGAAACACTCATGTTGAAAGCTGACTTAGAAGAAGAAGTAGAAGCTACTATGGCTAGATTCCAAGGAGGTCTTAACAGAGATATACAAGATAGGTTGGAGCTACAAGAGTATGAGGACATGGATGAACTGCTACATAAGGCTATTTTGATTGAGCAGCAGAACAAGAGGAAGAGCTCTACCCGGTCTTCATACACCCCTGCCTCAAAACCGGCCTACTCCAAGGAAGATAAGCCAGGGGATAAGTCCAAAGAAGGGTCTTCTTCAGTGGAGAACAAGAGAGATGACAAGGGTAAAGGAGTAGCCACACCTACTAAGACCAGGAACATTAAGTGTTTCAAGTGTCATGGCTTTGGTCACTATGCTAATGAGTGCACCAACAAGAAGGTGATGACTATCTTAGCCGACGGGGAGGTGATATCTGAAGAGGAGGACGCCGGCCAAGAGTCTGATGAGGAAGGCGTGGAGTACCCTGTCCGTGGAGAGCTATTAGTCACCAGGAGACTTCTCAATGCTCAACCTAAACCCAAAGAAGATGAGCAAAGGGAAAACTTGTTTCACACCAGATGCTTGATTCAAGAAAAGGTTTGTAGCTTGATCATTGATGGAGGAAGTTGTACTAATGTAGCAAGTGCTGAGTTGGTGGAGAAGTTGGGTCTTCAAGTGTTCAAGCATCCTAAGCCATATCTGTTGCAATGGATCAATGATGAGGGAGGATTAAAGATCACCAAGCAAGTGAAGGTATTGCTATCAGTGGGAAAGTACCAGGATGAGATCACTTGTGATGTAGCACCCCTGGAAGCTAGCCACATCCTTCTTGGACGTCCATGGCAGTATGATAAGAGATCAGTACATGATGGCTTTACCAACAGATACACTTTTATCCATAAGGAGAAACAAGTTACCCTGGCGCCAATGACCCCTCAGGAGGTACACCAGGATCAGATGCATCTCAAAATGAAGAGAGGAGAGTCCAAGGCCGCCAGCAAATCCTTGCTTCTTGAAGAGACCAGCCAGGTAAGTAAACTCAACCTCTTTGCTACTGCTAAAGATATCAAAACTGCTGTGATTGAACAATCAAATTTGATACTAGTAGTTTACAAAGAATTGTTGAGCTCTACTACTAACCCTGCTCCTGAGATTCCAGAGGAGATTGAGTGTCTTTTGCAGGAGTATAGAGATGTGTTCCCAGAGGACAATCCCATAGGTCTGCCGCCTATTAGGGGAATAGAGCACCAGATTGACTTTGTACCAGGAGCTACTTTACCAAACCGTCCAGCATACAGGACCAACCCTGTGGAGACTAAGGAGCTTCAGAAACAAGTCAATGAGCTAATGGAGAAGGGACATATCAGGGAGAGTATGAGTCCTTGTGCTGTACCTGTCCTCTTGGTGCCAAAAAAAGATGGAAGCTGGAGGATGTGTGTGGACTGCAGAGCCATCAACAACATAACAGTTAAGTACAGACATCCTATTCCTCGCTTAGATGATATGCTAGATGAGTTACATGGTTCATGTGTCTTTTCTAAAATTGATTTAAAGAGTGGTTACCACCAGATTAGAATGAAAGAAGGAGATGAGTGGAAAACTGCCTTTAAAACTAAGCTAGGATTGTATGAATGGCTTGTGATGCCTTTTGGGCTTACTAATGCACCTAGTACCTTCATGAGATTAATGAATCATGTCTTGAGAGCTTTGATAGGACGATTTGTAGTTGTTTACTTTGATGATATCCTGATTTACAGCAAGACTATGAAAGAACATGTTAATCACTTGAAGCAAGTTCTAGATGTGCTTAGAAAAGAAAATCTGTATGCTAACTATAAGAAGTGCTCTTTTGGCACAGATAACCTTGTCTTTTTAGGTTTTGTTGTGACTTCACAGGGCATACAGGTTGATGAGGAAAAGGTGAAGGCTATCAGGGAGTGGCCGATTCCTAAATCTATTGGAGAGGTCAGAAGTTTTCATGGACTTGCTGGCTTCTACCGGAGGTTTGTGAGAGATTTCAGTACAGTTGCAGCACCCCTGACTGAAGTAGTCAAGAAGAGTGTAGGTTTCACTTGGGGACCAGCACAAGAAGAGGCATTTCAAATGCTAAAAGAGAAGTTAACAAGTGCTCCCTTACTTGCACTTCCTGACTTTTCTAAGACTTTTGAAATTGAATGTGATGCATCTGGTATTGGAATTGGAGCTGTGTTGATGCAGGATAAGAAACCCATAGCTTATTTCAGTGAGAAGCTAGGAGGCGCCACCTTAAACTATCCTACCTATGACAAGGAGCTGTATGCCTTGGTGAGAGCTTTACAAGTGTGGCAACATTACTTGTGGCCTAAGGAGTTTGTGATCCATACAGATCATGAATCCCTTAAACATCTCAAAGGGCAACAGAAGCTGAACAAGAGACACGCCAGGTGGGTGGAGTTCATTGAGACCTTTCCTTATGTCATTCACTACAAGAAAGGTAAGGAGAACGTAGTGGCTGATGCACTCTCCAGAAGGTATACTCTTTTATCTTCAATGGAAACTAAACTCTTAGGATTTGAACACATCAAATCTTGCTATGCTAATGATCCTGAGTTTAAAGATGTGTTTAGAGAATCTGAGAAACATGCTAGTGGAAAATTCTATCAAGTAAAAGGATTTCTTTTCTATGATAACCGCCTGTGTGTTCCTAGTGGTTCTTTGAGAGAATTGTATGTTAGGGAAGCTCACGCAGGAGGGCTGATGGGACACTTTGGGGTCGCCAAAACACTCTCCACCTTGCAGGAGCACTTCTACTGGCCGAGTATGAAGAAAGAAGTGGAGCGTGTGTGCTCAAGGTGTGTCGTGTGCAAGCAAGCCAAGTCTAAGGTCCAACCAACAGGTTTGTATACACCTCTCCCTATTCCTACTGCACCATGGATTGATATCTCTATGGACTTTGTCTTAGGATTGCCTAGAACTAGGAAAGGAAGAGATAGCATCTTTGTGGTTGTTGATAGATTTTCTAAGATGGCTCACTTCATACCTTGTCATAAAACTGATGATGCATCTTTGGTAGCTGATCTATTCTTTAGAGAAGTTGTTAGATTGCATGGTATGCCTAGGACTATAGTTTCTGATAGAGATACTAAGTTCCTTAGCTATTTCTGGAAAACTCTGTGGGGAAAGTTGGGAACTAAGCTATTGTTTTCAACTACTTGTCATCCCCAAACTGATGGTCAAACTGAATCAGTCAATAGGACATTGTCTACTCTTTTGCGTGCCATCATTAAGAGTAACATTAGGACATGGGAGGATTGTTTACCACATGTAGAGTTTGCATATAACAGAGCAGTGCATTCAGCTACTAAACTCTCTCCTTTTCAAGTTGTTTATGGGTTTAACCCATTGTCTCCTCTTGATTTATTTGCTTTACCTTTAAAAGAACAAACTAACCTTGATGGCAAGCAAAAGGCCGAGTTTGTTTTGTCTTTGCATGAACAGGTCAGGAAGAACATTGAGGAGAGGACCAAGATGTATGAGAGGCAGAAGAACAAGGGGCGCAAGGAGCTAGTACTTGAACCGGGTGATCTTGTGTGGATTCACATGAGAAAAGAGAGGTTTCCTGTTGAGAGGAAATCAAAGTTGCTGCCAAGGAAAGATGGACCTTTCAAAGTGCTGAAGAGAATCAACAACAATGCCTACCAGATTGATCTTGAAGGGAAATACACAATCAGTTCTACTTTCAATGTTTCTGACTTGGATCCTTTTATTGCAGATGATTTGGATTTGAGGTCAAATCCTTTTAAAGGAGGAGGGGATGGTGTAGCCATGAGTAGAGACATTGGAGAGCTGAGTGAGTCTGATGAGGGAGAGCCAGACTTGAGAAGAGAAGAGCCAGACTTGAGCAGAGAAGAACCAGACTTGAGCAGAGAAGAACCAAATGAGCTAGCCAGCTTGTGGAGTGGACCAGTAACCAGATCAAGACTGAGAGCACAAGAGGAGAGGCTCCAGGAGATAGCCAAAACCGTGGGCCTTGGTTCAAGGCAAGGAGATCAAGATAAACCAGCTTGTTGGTTTAATTTAATTACTTTGTAAGGGTTTTGGTTATTGGGCTTTCATTTAATTTAAACCAAAGACAATTAGGATTAGAATTAGAATTAAACCACCTTGGTTTAGCATTAGGGTTTTCGATTTTCACTTTAAGAACATGGGGGCTGCAGCCTTGTTTTCTCAACTTTCAATCTAAGAATTATTCAGTCAACTTTGTTGTCTTGTCTCTAGCTTTCTCTGTTCAGCTCTAGAACATTGATCTCACTTAAAGGAAGGAATTCCTGTGAATCCCATCTTAGACAATACAAGGTGATCTTGTGTCTTTGAGTAGCAAACCATCCTTGGCGCCAACCCATAGGCTCAGGGAGAGACGTCCACAGTTCAAAGGAGAGCTAGTAGCCTCTTAGAACATCCGCTATCCATCCACCTTCAAGTGATCCAGAGTTTAAGCCATACCCAGGCTGCACCAAAAGCTCGGTCGCTACGTAGCGACCGAGCGATCGTCCCGCTCGGGTCGCTACGTAGCGACCGGGCTCGAGCCAAAGTTCGGTCGCTTGTGTAGCGATTGAACCTTTCCGAACATCGATACGACACCAGTCCTTGCATTCTCGTCAAACCTTCGAATGCTATCTCCCGAAGACCGTAGCAAGCTCAGTCTATGTTTCCAGCTATTCCAATTCATCGATCAAACTTCGCGGATTAGAAACCGCGGAAAACTTGTAGTAAACGTGTCGAATCGGAAGACGGCCCAAAGGGACCTAAAACACGACTCGAGGCCCATCCTACAATTTTTCCTAACCAAAAGCCCGTAAACCACAGCATGGTTTGCGCTTGGCCCACGAGGAAGGATAAATGTCAAGTTTCCGCGGATAAATACGGAAGTTTTGGAGATAATTGTGAAGATCGGGAAAAACGGAATATTTCCATTTTTTGCTATGACGGCTTAAGGGCAGAAGAGTAAAAGCGTAAACCGACCTTGGAGCTAGTATATAAGGAGTCCTAGGCGAGGAGCAGTACAGAGAACTTTTTTTAGAGAAAACTTAGCACTTAGAGCGATTTAGGCAACTTTCCGTTTTGTTATTTCGAGCTGCGACTATTTCGAGCTGCGACTCAATTAGGTTTAGCCGTCTTAGGGTTGCTAGAACTAGGAATCTCGCCGACAGCTCTCGAGCCCAGGCTTATACCTTGTTGTAACGCTCATACGCAGATTCGGAATAAGATCTACTTTGCTCTCTTTTCGATTTCTTATTTTTATCGTTGTTATTCTCGTGTTCTGATTGCTTGACGTGCGGTAATTAACAGATATCCGGGTCCTCTGGGAAACTAGGGTTTTCTTAGTTTCCTTATTTAAACGGAAATCGACAGTGCGAATTTCGGTTCCCACAATCAATTCAAAACTTTTAACAATTAGATCGACACAAAACGATTAGATCACACAATCAAATAACCACGGATTACAGATCAATCAATGGATATTGCGAATCAAAGAACAGATCAGTTGGAATAAAACGGATCGATCTAAAACTAATCAAGAAGATGAACAGATTAAATCGAAACAAGAGAGAAACGAGAACTTCCCTAACCAGAGATGCTCTGATACCACATAATACGTCCCTAGATTGCTTCTCTGGATAGTATGGGATAGATCCTTGCTAGAACGAATCAAAGACTCAAGCTCTACAAGGTTGTGGATCGAATGGTGACACAAGAGGCTGCGGAAAGGCTTCTTGATACTCCTAAGTGACTAGATCGGATATGACACACCGAGATAGACACTCTTGGGCTGTTGGATATTACACACCAACAAGAAAACTCAACAACTCGCGAACAAGCAGTAGAGAGAACAAAGGAAAGGTTTTATGAGAAAAGATAATTGATTATTGATAAGGGTTTCAAAGTACACTTATATAAGAGAAGTTGGAACAGACTCCAAGCATCTCGAAAACTATCAAGAGAGTAAAGGCACACGGCTCTCTTGGAAATAGAAACAAATGACAAGTTTGAAAACAAAAGCATGAAATGAAAGACATAATATAACATAAGGTTGATCCGGGATAAGGTTGGATCGAGATCATCAACTAAGAGATTTGAGAAGCAAATCTACGGCCTCGTTAAAAACCTATCTTTGGAAAACCCAATGGGACAAAACCAAAGATAGGGAAAAAGAGCACGCATAGATTGCTTGCTTAGTTGAAGATCAGCTTGATGGTGAAGTAGCTTGAATGGTGATAAGTGTGTTTTGGTTGATGAAGCTTCTACCAAGACATTCCTCTTGCTTCCATGACATCTTAACCAATCCTCCAATAGCTTGCGTGAGCTTCCTTGATCTTCATCGAGTTAGAGGTCCTTTAGATAAGACTAGAACATCTTCATCAGCCGGCTTATCTAGATCCTCATCATCTTCATTAGCTAGTTGGTCCATGATCACATCACATCCTAATCTGATGATATCCACTTTTCAAATCTATCTTAGAAAATATGCAAGAACCATGTAACTCATCAAGCATATTATCTAATCTAGGAATAGGGTGGCGATACTTCAATGTTATGTTGTTGATTGCTCTACAATCAACACACATGCGCCAGCTCCCATCTTTCTTTGGCACAAGGAGCACTGGAACTGCACAAGGACTCAAGCTCTCTCGGATATGACCCTTCTCCATAAGCTCCTCTACTTGTCTTTGCAATTCTTTTGTCTCAACTGGATTGGTCCTGTATGCTGGACGGTTGGGCAGTGTAGAACCAGGTACAAAATCAATTTGATGCTCAATCCCACGCACTGGAGGCAATCCAATAGGGCTATCTTCTGGAAACACATCTGCATATTCCTGTAAAAGAGAGACTAGTTCACTCGGATGATCCGGTGTATGATCAGTAACTGTTAGTAGAGTCTCCTTAAACATAAGCAAGATAATAGAATTTTGAGAGTAAAGAATTCTTTTGATATCTCCCTGTTTGGCATAGAGGCTGTGATGCTTGTTATGATCAGGTTTGAGATCAATCTCTTTCTCTTTCTTTTTCTGAAGCTGGAGTTGATCTTCATGAACCTCTTTAGGAGATAAAGGCACCAGCACAGTCTTCTTTCCATTGAATTCAAATGAGTGCTTGTTGGTGAAGCCATCATGATTCACACGTCTATCATACTGCCAGGGTCTTCCAAGAAGTATATGACTGGCTTCCATTGGCAACAACACATCACACAAGACTTCATCTTCATATCTACCAATAGCTATAGGAACCAGTACTTGAGTAGAAACTCTCATATCGCCCTCTTCATTAAGCCACTGAAATCTGTAGGGTCTTGGATGTTTCTGAATTTTCAAACACAATTTCTTCACCATTGTCTCACTAGCTACATTAACACAACTTCCTCCATCAATAATGAGACTGCACACCTTTCCCTGAACCATACACCTTGTGTAAAATAGATTCTCTCGCTGCTCAAGCTCTCCATTCTTAGCTTGCAAGTTTAAGAGCCTTCTTGTCACCAGCAACTTTCCTTTCACGGGTTCTACTTCACTTTCTTCTTCAGATTCCTCATGATCAGACCCAAACTTCTCTTCCTCTGATTCATACTCTACATTCTCAAGAAGAATCATAACCTTTTTGTTGGTGCACTCATTAGCATAATGACCACGCCCTTGACATTTGAAACACTTAACATCTCTAGTTCTTGAACTAGTAATTTCAGCTTTGCCTTTGTCTTTGCTGTTAGTCGGCTTAGTCTCTTCTTTTTGCTGAGGCTTGCTATCCTTCAGATAGGATGTTTTCTCCTCCTTAGAGTGGTGGAACTTAGAAGATCCATAGCTGCGTGAGTTACCCTTCCTCTTGAGCTGCTGCTCCACTAGAATAGCTTTGTGCAACATCTCTTCTATTTCCACATAGTGTTGCATCTCCACATTGTCTTGTATCTCACGGTTAAGTCCTCCAAGAAACCTTGCCATAGTAGCAGCTCTTAACATCAGCAACTCCATGTCTTGATAGTATTCTTCAACAGTTCGTGTTCCTTGGGTAAGTCTTCGCAGCTTTTGATGTAGATCGCGGTGATAATGGCTTGGAACAAACCGTTTGCGCATGAGTGACTTCATCTCGTGCCATGAATCAACCGGATTCTCTTGGTTAAGCCGTCTAGTAGTTACAAGCTGATCCCACCAACTCAATGCATAATCATAAAATTCAGTTGCTGCAATCTTGATCCTTTGGGCATTGGAGTAGTGTTGGCAATTGAAGACAAGCTCGATCTTCTTTTCCCATTCCAAATAGGCATCCGGATCAACCTTGCCATGAAAGGATGGAATCTTAAGCTTAAGTCCAGAAAGCTTGTCTTTGCGTGACCACCTTCCATCATGTTCACGCCTCGATCTTCCTCTGCTCACTTCAGAAGAAGAACTACTGCGCTCAGTTTGGTTGTGCTCAGTTCTATGGCGCGAATAGTAGTTGTCGGTCTCTTGTGAACCCGCATGCTCTTGCCGTATTAGAGCAGGCCGGTTCCTTCTAGATTCATTGCTATGTCCCTGGCCAGTAGCTTGCCTCAACTCTTGTCTCATCTCCTCACGGAATTCCTTCATGCTAGCCTTGAGCATATCAGCCATTGTAGAGATCATAGTCTGATTCATTTGCTCGGTCATTTGCTCCCTCAGCATCTTGTTCTTCCTTACTAGCTCGGCTTCTTCTTCTGATTCTTTTCCCATTGGTACCTAGAATCAACAACAACACTCAGCCAGTAATTAATTCCAATAAACTGATCGTAATCAGTAGATGATCAAGAGATTTTAAACCGGAAATAAACAGGCGGTAAAGAAAACTTGATTAACAAGCAAAAGAGGATTCAAATCGACAACGTGAAAGACAAGTAAATCACAATAGAAACGAGATCAGGGTAGGTTCTTTGATCAGATTTCGACGACACACAAGTAGATCTATTTGTTATAGGTGATTTAAAACAGATCACATGATCAATTAGATTCAAACTAAAGATCAACACGAGAATATGAATCGATAACAATCGGATCTAAAAGCGCGAAACCTAGATCTATAAATTCAAAACTTTTAACAATTAGATCGACACAAAATGATTAGATCACACAATCAAACAACCACGGATTACAGATCAATCAATGGATATTGCGAATCAAAGAACAGATCAGTTGAAACAAAACGAATCGATCTAAAGCTGATCAAGAAGATGAACAGATTAAATCGAAACAAGAGAGAAACGAGAACTTCCCTAACCAGAGATGCTCTGATACCACATAATACGTCCATAGATTGCTTCTCTGGATAGTATGGGATAGATCCTTGCTAGAACGAATCAAAGACTCAAGCTCTACAAGGTTGTGGATCGAATGGTGACACAAGAGGCTGCGGAAAGGCTTCTTGATACTCCTAAGTGACTAGATCGGATATGACACACCGAGATAGACACTCTTGGGCTGTTGGATATTACACACCAACAAGAACACTCAACAACTCGTAAACAAGCAGTAGAGAGAACAAAGGAAAGGTTTATGAGAAAAGATAAAAATTGATTATTGATAAGGGTTTCAAAGTATACTTATATAAGAGAAGTTGGAACAGACTCCAAGCTTCTCGAAAACTATCAAGAGAGTAAAGGCACACGGCTCTCTTGGAAATAGAAACAAATGACAAGTTTGAAAACAAAAGCATAACATGAAATACATAATATAACATAAGGTTGATTCGGGATAAGTTTGGATCGAGATCATCAACTAAGAGATTTGAGAAGCAAATCTATGGCCTCGTTAAAAACCTATCTTTGGAAAACCGAATGGGACAAAACCAAAGATAGGGAAAAAGAGCACGCATAGATTGCTTGCTTAGTTGATGATCAGGTTGATGGTGAAGTAGCTTGAATGGTGATAAGTGTGTCTTGGTTGATCAAGCTTCTACCAAGACATTCATCTTGCTTTCATGACATCTTAACCAATCCTCCAATAGCTTGCGTGAGCTTCTTTGATCTTGATCGAGTTAGAGGTCCTTTAGATAAGACTAGAACATCTTCATCAGCCGGCTTATCTAGATCCTCATCATCTTCATTAGCTAGTTGGTCCATGATCACATCAGTCAAGATGGGCAAAGAAAGCCTTGGAAAGCTGTGGGTTATGGTGTGGTCATGTAAAGGGGAAGCCTTTAGTGGAAATGGCTACTTAAGAAGGTCAGACAAGGAATCTGAAAAGTGAAGATGAAGCTGATCAAGAAACCACTTTAGAGAGTGGGATTGAAGAAGCTTATGAAGAAAGGTTCAAACTTGTGAAGGTCAGTGGAGACAAGAGAGTGATCCGTGGCTTGAGACAAGGAAAGGATGAGTTGTATCAGCTTGTGGGAAGGCTGAGAGAAGGATGGATGGAGCTGGATGTGTTTAGACCAAGCACAGCTGATCCGAGAGTTATTAAGAAAAGGAGGAAACAAGATGTGTTCTTTAGCTTTCTTGTGAAGGAGATATGGGGTATTACTCTTCAGGCGTGTGATGTGTGGGAAGAGAACAAGAGATCAAATCAGTGGAAAGGTGGTACAAGCTGTAAGAAGGGAAGGCTGAGAAAGCTTTCTAGAGTGTGGCTGAAGATGGGAAAGGCTTGGAAGAAGAACAGGGAGTCTGGTGAGTGAGACAGAAACAGAGGTTCAAGCAGAGGTTCAAGCTGAGGATCAGGTTCAGGCTTTGCGGAGGAGCACAAGAATAAAGAGGGATGCTGCCAACTGGGTAAACACGAGAGTGTACTACAATGCCCAGGCTGTGGAGCATCCTTCTCAAGCCGTGTGTTCCTTTGCAGAATATCCAGAAGAGCACATGGTGTTTATGTGTAACTTGGATGAGAATGAGATACCAAGATCTTATGAAGAAGCTATGAAGCATAAGGTTTGGAGAGATTCAGTAGGAGATGAAAGGGATGCAATGATCAGGAATGATACTTGGTATGAGAGTGAGTTACCTAAAGGGAAGAAGGCAGTTTCAAGCAGATGGATCTTCACCATCAAGTATCTTGCAAATGGGGAGATAGATAGGCGCAAGACTAGGCTGGTTGCAAGAGGATTTACACAGACTTATGGGGAAGATTACATTGATACTTTTGCACCAGTGGCCAAGCTTCACACAATTCGAATTGTGTTATCTATTGCAACAAACTTGGAGTGCGATTTGTGGCAAATGGATGTGAAGAATGCTTTCTTGCAAGGTGAACTTGAAGATGAAGTATACATGCATCCACCTCCTGGTCTTGAGCATCTAGTAAAGCCAGGGAATGTTTTGAGATTGCAGAAAGCAATATATGGGTTGAAACAGTCACCTAGAGCTTGGTACAGGAATCTGAGTACAACACTCAATGGGAGAGGCTTTAGGAAGTCTGAACTAGATCACACTCTCTTCACCTTGACAGGACCTTCAGGGAGCATTGTGATTCTAGTGTATGTGGATGATTTGATTATCACAGGAAGTGATAAGGCAGGGATTCAGGCTACTAAGGAGTTTCTCAAATCTGTGTTTGACATCAAGGATTTGGGAGAGATGAAGTATTTTCTGGGCATTGAGATATGCAGATCAAAAGAGGGTTTGTTTATGTCTCAAAGGAAGTATACTATGGATTTGTTGAAGGAGACTGATGTGCTTGGAGGAAAGATAGCTAAGACACCCCTTGAGGAGGGATATAAAGTTTTGCGTGAGGGGGAGGTTGAAGAGAAGCAGCTGTTTGAGGATCCTAAGCTATACAGGAAGATGGTTGGCAAGCTGATCTACTTGACCATCACCAGACCAGATATATGTTTTGCTGTGAACCAAGTGAGTCAGCATATGCAGGTGCCAAAGGTCCATCACTGGAAGATGGTTGATAGGATATTGAGGTATCTGAGTGGGACGGCTGGACAAGGAGTTTGGATGGGTTGTAATGGCAGTACAGAAGTTGTTGGGTATTGTGATGCTGATTGGGCAGGAGATAGAGTGGACAGGAGATCAACTACTGGGTATTGTACATTCATTGGAGGAAACTTGGTTACTTGGAAGAGTAAGAAGCGGAAGGTTATCTCTTGTTCAAGTGCTGAAGCTGAGTATAGAGTCATGCTGAAGCTGACAAACGAGTTTGTGTGGATCAAGGGGATCTTGAAGCATCTAGAGATTGAGCAGAGTACTCCTATGACTATGCATTGTGACAATCAAGCAGCTATCCACATTGCCTCCAACTCAGTGTTTCATGAGAGAACAAAGCACATAGAGGTGGATTGTCATAAGGTGAGGCAGATGATTATCTTAGGAGTGATTCTGCCATGTTATACAAGAAGTGAAGATCAGCTTGCAGATGTGTTTACTAAGGCAGCGAGATTGAAGACAATGGAGTCCATACTATCCAGGCTTGGACTCATTGATCTTACTCCCAGGAGCTGAGCCCCTTAACCATGGAGTCTCCATTCTTTTTTCCTCATCAAAGTTTTATCCCAATGGGTTTTCTTTGGTGAGGTTTTTAATGAGGGAGGTCTTCATGGTTTCCAAGCTTGACTTGTTCCACATGGTCAAGCTTGAGGGGGAGTGTTGAGATGAGGTAATAAAGAGTGACTACATTGATAGAGAAAGAGGATTGAGACAGACAGTAACTTTGGAGTTACCACAGTAACTTTGGTTTTACTGTGGTAACTAAGTTAAAGCTTGGAAAGTTACCTTGGCTCACATTGGAGAGTAAACCAAGACCAAGGAGCTGTATGGATAAGGGAGGAGCAGTCTGGATAAGGTTTCCTCACAGCTAGAGAGGCTGGAGACAGGCTGTAAAGTAGACAGCATCTAGTAAAAGATGCCAAAGGGATCAAGCATGTGAAGACTCCCATTGGCTGCTTTTGGATGGCTCTCTTTGACTACACATGCCCTGAACCTCTACCTTATCTGATTGATTTCGAAATTGATTGTCTCTCTCATATAAGTATGTTGTAAACCTCATCTTTAATAATTAATGGAGTTTTGAGTATTCTCTCTATTCTCTCTCTACTTATTCTCTTAATCTCTTTAATCTTACATAAAACAATCTGATTGTTCTTAAACACACTCTAATACACAAAAGTTTATATGGTATCAGAGCCAGGTTGCTAAAAAGGGGAGAGTGTGATTTCATTTTTTCATAAAAATCTGGGTGTTCTTGAGTGTTCTTGAGTGTTCTTGGTGTTCTTGAGTTCTGGTCTTTATTATCTGAGTGGTGTGAGATATTCTGATGGATTCAAACTATCTCAACATGGAAATGAAGCACAGATCTAGTACAACCATGGAGCTTGAAGAAGAGAGGGATGGCGATTGGTCAAGATGGGCAAAGAGAGCTTTGGAAAGCTATGGGTTATGGTGTGGTCATGTAAAGGGGAAGCCTTTAGTGGAAATGGCTACTGAAGAAGGTTAGACAAGGAATCTGAAAAGTGAAGATGAAGCTGATCAAGAAACCACTTTAGAGAGTGGGATTGAAGAAGCTTATGAAGAAAGGTCCAAACTTGTGAAGGTCAGTGGAGACAAGAGAGTGATCCGTGGCTTGAGACAAGGAAAGGATGAGTTGTATCAGCTTGTGGGAAGGCTGAGAGAAGGATGGATGGAGCTGGATGTGTTGAGACCAAGCACAGCTGATCCGAGAGTTATTAAGAAAAGGAGGAAACAAGATGTGTTCTTTAGCTTTCTTGTGAAGGAGATATGGGGTCTTACTCTTCAGGCGTGTGATGTGTGGGAAGAGAACAAGAGATCAAATCAGTGGAAAGGTGGTACAAGCTGTAAGAAGGGAAGGCTGAGAAAGCTTTCTAGAGTGTGGCTGAAGATGGGAAAGGCTTGGAAGAAGAACAGGGAGTCTGGTTATCTAACTGATAAGATGAGCTTGAAGATGATCAAGGAGGTGGCTCAACAAGTGGTAAGAGGAGAGTGTTCTTACTCTGCCTATATGAGTAACTCAGTGGAGGATAGTATGGTTATGAAGGAGCAGGAGATCAAAGGAGCAGATGATCCTATAACAAAGAAAGAATGGGATGGGTTTGTCAAGTATGTATATGCTTTGGCTACGACCCGGAGACAGGGTGCTCTTGCCTTAGCATCCACATCCAAACCCATTATCATTGATTCTGGAGCAACACATCATATGATCAGTGATAGAAGTCTGATAAGTGCAGTCAAGGCTGCAACAGGGAGTGTCATGATAGCTAATTGTGCTAGGATCCCAATAGAAGGAGTGGGAAACCTCAAGCTGTTTGAGAAGGACTCACCTGCGTTCTATTTGCCTCAGTTCACTTCAAACCTGATATCAGTGAAGAAGGCCACAGTTGATCTTGATTGTCAAGTAGTATTCAGGCCAAATGAGGTTGAGTTTCAAGACTTGAAGACTGGGAGAGTTATTGGTAGAGGGGACAGCAAGAATCAGTTATATCATCTCCAAACAGCTAAGAACTCTAACCCTATTGATTCTGTATGCTTGAGTAGTACTGCTGATAGGTGTGATAGTAGTACTGCTGATAGGTGTGATAGTATTACTTAGGACATCCTCATGCTCGTGCAATTGAATTGATTAAGCCTAATATGTCATTCAATCACTTGGAATGTGAAGCTTGCATCTTAGGGAAGCACTGTAGAACTGTTTTTCCCACATCAGAGACCATATATGCAAATTTCTTTGATCTTGTTCATTCTGATGTGTGGACAGCCCCTTGTATGTCTAGAGAAAACCAGAAGTACTTTGTGACATTTATAGACGAGAAGTCTAAGTATACATGGATCACATTGATGCCATCTAAGGATAGAGTGTTTGAGGCTTTTGTCAACTTCCAAGCATATGTAACTAATCATTACAATGCAGCTGTGAAGGTACTATGGTCTGATAATGGAGGAGAATACACCAGTCATGCCTTCAAGAATCACTTGGCTAAACATGGGATAGTGCATCAGACCAGTTGTCCTTACACACCATAGCAGAATGGGGTAGCTGAAAGGAAGAATAGGCATCTGATGGAGGTGGCTAGATCCATGATGTATCATGCTAATGTTCCAAAGAGATTTTGGGGTGATGCTGTTCAGACTGCATGCTATCTTATCAATCGGATTCCAACTAAGGTATTGAAGAATCTGTCTCCGTTTGAGGTGCTGAACAAGAGCAAGTCATACATAGATCATCTACGTGTCTTTGGATGTCTATGTTATGTATGGGTTCCAGGAGAACAGAGAAACAAGTTGGAGGCAAAGAGCACTAAAGCAATGCTCATTGGGTACTCAGTAACTCAGAAGGGGTACAAGTGCTATGATCCAGCAACCAGGAGAGTGTTGGTGTCTAGAGATGTTAAGTTCATGGAGACAAAGGGATATTATGAAGAAAAGAATTGGGAAGACTTGGAAGATCTGTCTCAAGAACCAAGAAACATGGCAGAGAATATGAGGAACATCTTGGAAAGGCTTGGGGTAAACATGTTCCAAGATAAGGTCAGAGAAGCTGAAAGAACAACTCCCCTTGATCATGAGGGGGGAAATGAGTCTGAATCAGGAGTGCAAGAGCAGCACCAAGGGGATTCAGGTCATCATGATCAAGAGGTGACAGAAGAAGTAGAGAATGTTCCTCAATATTCTCTCTATTCTCTCTCTACTTATTCTCTTAATCTCTTTAATCTTACATAAAACAATCTGATTGTTCTTAAACACACTCTAATACACAAAAGTGTATAGAGAGAAAACTCACAAGAAGAAAGCTATCATAAAAGATGATAGTTATTAGACCATGGAGATGCATAGGATCATCACAAGCTTAGCTCCTTCTAGTCTTGGTTCTAAGCTTGAGGGGGAGTCTTAATGCATATGATCCATGGTCAGTACACTACAAGAAAACATCAATATAGTAACTATTTCTGCAACTACAGTTTTTAGTTGCAAATATATGTAACCCATCTTTAACGATTTTGCAACAGTTTTGCAACTACAATGAAAACGTCTTAAATAAATTACAAATGTGTAACCAAATTCCGTGGTTGTAAATGAGTTGCTGTATTGTGACGCTTTTGAGACATATTTGCAATTCTATTAGGAAGTCGCAATGTAGTAGCAATAAGGCAACTAAAAGGCAACCATGTTTGTTGTTGGAAAACCGGAGTTACAGATTAGTTGCAAAGATATTTAAATGTTGTAGTTGCAAAATGGTTGCATTTTTTTGTGACGAATTTGTAACTAATTTGGTGTACACCTGTTTTTTCGGACGACGTTGGCAAGTAGGTACACCTAACTTTAGCAACTATTCTTTTAGTAGTTGCAAAATAGTCTCAAGTATTTCTCTATTTAAATCAATCGCCATTCTCTTCTCATTTGTCCGAACAATTATTAAAAAAACGTTTCCACACACCAAATAAAATTATCGTGAAAAGAAAAAACGTTTTATACGAAAGATGGGAGAAAACTATAATTACTGGAAATCTCGTGAGTGGATGTACAAAAGAATCGACGAAAGGACGAATAATATCTCAGCCGAGTTTTCAGCCGGGGTGGAAGAGTTCATGAATTTTGCAAATAGCCAGCCATTAGCACAAAGCAGTGGCGGTAAGTTTTACTGCCCTTGTAGTGTATGTAAAAATGATAAATTTCTTACGGGGCGTAAAATTTGGAATCATCTATATACTAGAGGGTTTATGCCAGAATATTATGTTTGGTATATGCATGGGGAACAATTGAATATTGACTTAGGAACAAGTCATGTCGATTCAAATAATCCTAGTGGCTGTCAAACCGAAGTTAGTAATATAGATGATAGATATGTCGACATGGTGAATGATGCATTTCGTGGTACATCTGTTTATGATAACTATCATCAAAATGAAAGTTATCAAAATATGGAAGAGCCTAATTACGAGTCAAGAAAATTTTACGATATGTTAGAAGCTGCAAAACAACCATTGTATGATGGTTGTCACGAAGGTCACACTCAATTATCTTTAGCTGCTCGATTCATGAATATCAAGGCTAATAATAATTTGGGTGAAAAGTGCATGGACTCGTGGGTAGAACTTTTTACGGAATATCTACCAGCGGACAATCAAGCAACTGGTTCCTATTACGAGACAGAGAAGTTGATGAGAAATTTAGGGCTTCCATTTTATACAATTGATGTGTGTATTAACAATTGTATGATCTTTTGGAAAGAAGATGAAAAATGGGATAACTATCGATTTTGTGATGCACCACGATATAAGCCTAGCGAGGGACGAACCAAAATACCATTCAGCCGTATGTGGTATTTACCTATTGCTGATAGACTAAAGAGAATGTATCAAAGCGAGAAGACTGCGGCTGCAATGAGATGGCATGCTGAGCACGAAGCAGAGGAGGGAGAGATGTGTCATCCATCTGATGGAGCAGAGTGGAAAAACTTTCAACAACTACATCGTCATTTTGCTGATGAACCCCGTAATGTTTACTTGGATTTATGTACAGATGGATTTAATCCATTTGGCATGTCCCGTAATCATTCATTATGGCCTGTAATCCTGACGCCATATAACTTACCTCCTGGTATGTGTATGAATGAAGAGTACTTGTTTCTTACAATTTTGAATTCTGGTCCAAATCATCCTCGCTCTAGTCTTGATGTTTTCCTTCGACCTCTTATTGATGAGTTGAAAGAATTATGGAATAGTGGAGTCGAGGCATTTGATGCATCATTGAATCAAAATTTTAATTTAAAGGCAGTGCTTATGTGGACGATTAGCGATTTTCCAGCATATGGAATGTTGTCTGGATGGACGACACATGGTAGATTATCGTGTCCAATTTGCATGGATGATACAAAAGCCTTTCAGTTGACAAATGGAAAGAAGACATGTTGGTTTGATTGTCACCGAAGGTTTCTTCCTCATGGTCATCCGTTACGGAAGAACAAAACAAACTTTCTGAAGAGAAAGGACGCTTTGAATGATTATCCACCAAGATCTTTGACGGGTGAACAAGTTTTAAAAGAGCAGATAAGACAGGTCAATCCACCCAAAACATCTGAATGTGGTGGAAACGGTCATGATGTAAAGAAGAAAGGATATGGGAATTGGCATAATTGGCACAAAGAAAGCATCTTCTGGGAGCTGCCGTATTGGACAGACCTTAATCTCCGGCATAATCTTGATGTGATGCATATTGAGAAGAATTTTTTTGATAACATCATCAATACTGTTATGAACGTTAAGGACAAGTCAAAAGATACTGTGAAGGCACGTCTGGATATAGCAATATTTTGCAATCGAAAAGATTTGCATGTTGATGATTACAAGTCTTTGCAAAGACTTCTACAAGGATCATCAACCGGACCAAGTCAGTGGCGTGTCTAGGCAAGAGGCTGTTCAGAGCAGTCTTGGCAAGTGAGGAAGAAGGCTCTCCATCAATGCGGCTTCAATGAGAGGTGATTGAGGAGAAGCTGATGAATCCATTCTGCCTTTCCAAGAAGTTGATGATGCCATGAAGATGGTGCATTGGATGAATCCATTCTGCCTTTCCAAGAAGTTGATGATGCCATGAAGATGGTGCATTGGCCGAGTTAGGAAACTCACAAAAACACAAGGGTACCATTGCTTGAGCCTCACTAAAGATGTTCCGGGTCATCTCTTAGCTTCTCTAAAGAGGCTGTGAAGTCAGTTGAGAGGGGGAGATTCCAAACCTGGTCGATGAAGAGGGCAAGCCGTGTGTGAAGTGTTGATCAGCCTCACTAGTGTTTTGAAGATGATCTGGTTGTGTCCTAGCTTCTCTAAGATGGTTGTGAAGTCAGTTGAGAGGGGGAGACTTCAAACCGGTTCCATGAATAGGTGAAGCTGAGTTGTTTAGTGCGCAAGGTCTTGATGAGTTGCTGCACCAGTTTAGGCCGTGATCCAGAACTTCTTGTGTCCAACCACACTGGTTCTAAGGCACAAGAGTTCACTGGCCAATCCCTAGGCTTTGGAGAGCTCTACTCTTTTTCCCTTGCAAGGTTTTGTCCCAGTGGGTTTTCCTTGTAAGGTTTTTAATGAGGGAGACTCTTCAGAGTTCCAAGCTTGGCTTAGGATCTCCTAAAGTCAAGCTTGAGGGGGAGTGTTGAACTGAAGAGAAGATAGAGCTTGTACAATAATAGGGCAAGCTCTAGAAGATGTCCAGAAGAGTTCAATCAAGCTTTAGGAGTGTTCTGAAGTAGTTATCTTGTGAAGTTAAGTCTAGGAAAGACTTAGACTGATCATGTGAAGGCCTTGGAGGAGTTAGAGAGAAGATGGCAGTGTGTGCAAATATAGGGCTCAAAGTGTACCTGATAACCCAATCCATACACTCCCCTAATGAAGACTTGTATCACAAGGTATGAAGAAGAGTGTTGGTGCAAAGTGTGGGCGTGAGATACTTGATCTCTTATGACCGTGGGAGTTATGGGAAAGGAAGGGAATATTCCAAGAGGATCCGTGTGAGCTGGATGTGCAAGCTGGAAAGGTAAAGGTGCTTTACCTTTACAGCAAAACCAATCTCCTCCTTTCATTCAAAAGAAGCAATCTGAGCCTTCTATTTGAATCAAGTCGCCAGCTAGCACCAGCAACATCAAGACCAGTCTTCTCTCATCCTTACCATCCATTCTATCATTTATTTACAGCCTTAGGATCTAGGTTTATGATCTGAGTTGTGTAAAGGCATATTTAAGCCTCTTATGATCATTTTGTAACCTTTAAGTGAGTAAGGGGGTTTCCCTTCTCCTTCTCTAATCTGAAACACTAATCTTCAGTCTCTTATTCTCTTAGTCTCTCTAGTCTCTCATCCTGAATCTCTACACACGTTCTCAGTCTTGTTACTAATCTCTTAAACACTTAGACACACAAACACTCATTAAACTTCCTTTCTCTCAAATCGCTTTCAAGCTCTCTCTCTCTTTACCCATTTGGGTTTCACACACACATACAACCTGAGTACTCTTAAATCTCATAGATAACTCATTCATCCCAACTCCTATGAGATTAATTCAACTTCCTGGTGATTCTCCAACACTTTATGTATCTAAATCAAGCTTCTTACAAAGTGATTCATCCTGGTTTGATTGGAACGACGAAGAAGCTGTCCTATTCCCAAACTGGGAAACTGGAATCACCTGATTAGAAAGTGGGATAACTTCTTCATCCCAACTCCTATGAGATTAATTCAACTTCCTCGTGATTCTCCACCACTTTATGTATCCAAATCAAGCTTCTTACAAAGTGATTCATCCTGGTTTGATTGGAACGACGAAGAAGCTGTCCAATTCCCAAACTGGGAAACTGGAATCACCTGATTAGAAAGTGGGATAACTTCTTCATCCAAACTCCTATGAGATTTATTCAACTTCCTTGTCTTTCTCCACCATTTTATGTATCCAAATCAAGCTTCTTACAAAGTGATTCATCCTGGTTTGATTGGAACGACGAAGAAGCTGTCCTATTCCTAAACTGGGAAACTGGAATCACCTGATTAGAAAGTGGAATAACTTCTTCATCCCAACTCCTATGAGATTAATTCAACTTCCTGGTGATTCTCCACCACTTTATGTATCCAAATCAAGCTTCTTACAAAGTGATTCATCCTGGTTTGATTGGAACGACGAAGAAGCTGTCATATTCCCAAACTGGGAAACTGGAATCACCTGATTAGAAAGTGGGATAACTTCTTCATCCAAACTCCTATGAGATTTATTAAACTTCCTTGTGTTTCTCCACCATTTTATGTATCCAAATCAAGCTTCTTACAAAGTGATTCATCCTGGTTTGATTGGAACGACGAAGAAGTTGTCATATTCCCAAACTGGGAAACTCGAATCACCTCATTAGAAAGTGGAATAACTTCTTCATCCCAACTCCTATAAGATTTATTCAACTTCCTGGTGATTCTCCAACACTTTATGTATCCAAATCAAGCTTCTTACAGAGTGATTCATCCTGGTTTGATTGGAACGATGAAGAAGCTGTCCTATTCCCAAACTGGGAAACTGGAATCACCTGATTTGAAAGTGGGATAACTCATTCATCCCAACTCCTATGAGATTAATTCAACTTCCTGGTGATTCTCCAACACTTTATGTATCCAAATCAAGCTTCTTACAAAGTGATTCATCCTGGTTTGATCGGAACGACGAAGACGCTGTCCTATTCCCAAACTGGGAAACTGGAATCACCTGATTAGAAAGTGAGATAACTTCTTCATCACAACTCCTATGAGATTAATTCAACTTCCTGGTGATTCTCCACCACTTTATGTATCCAAATCAAGCTTCTTACAAAGTGATTCATCCTGGTGTTATTGGAACGACGAAGAAGCTGTCCTATTCCCAAACTGGGAAACTGGAATCACCTGATTAGAAAGTGGGATGGCTTCTTCATCCCGACTCCTATGAGATTTATTCAACTTCCTGGTGATTCTCCAACACTTTATGTGTAACATCCCGGGCCCGGCCCAAAAAGAAACTCAAGTGCAGGAGGCCCAAGGAGGAGAAACCCTAGACATAACCCCTCCCATTGCTTATAAAAGGAGAAGTCCCCCTAGGGTTCAGCCACAAGAGAGACAGCAAGCGAAGCCCTGCCCGAGCAGAACCCCGCCGCCGCCTCCGCCTCAAGCCGCCGCCGCTCCATCTCCGGCGAAGCCAGCCGCCCGCCGCCCGCGAAGCCCTAGCCGCCGCAACCGAGCCCCTAGCCGCCGCCTCCTTGATTCAGTTTCGTGCAAGCAACTGAGATCTGAACCCTAAAGATCTCGAGAAGTGACTGATTCCCAAACCTAGATCCAGATCTACTTCTGCAAAAAGCTAAGGTGAGGACTTGGCTGTGAACTTGCCTCATGTTGAGTAACCAATGGGACTTAGTCCTTTGTTAATCAGATCTAGATCTTGTGTGTATGTGTGATGTGATATGTGATTGATCTTGTTGAGATTATAGTACGTGTTGAAAAGATAAGAACGTAGGCATGTTAGGGTGGTCAAGAAACTGATGATAAGATGTTGAGAAGTGATGTGAATGATAAGTGAAAGATGTAAGCATAAGTACGAATAAGGGATCATATAGAGAGTCTAAGGAAAGTATGTGTGGTAGTAGTCCACGCTAGGGTATCCATAGGAGATGTGGCCAATCCACAAGAATATGGGGTAGCAGCCTAGTTGGGCTACCCACTGATGATAAGGACGAAAAGATGAAAAGGACGTGCATTGTAGGGTCTTTAGTTCATGTCGGGTAGTATGGGTTTCTTTGTAATAGATCTTATTAGCTCATGACTTGTGATTGTTTGCTCTTCCTGAGTTGAGCTCGTGGGTTCCTAGAACCTGCCTCACTGAGTATTCTCGAGTCTTTCATTTATGACTCCTTTCTTTTAAGCATTTCTTCGTAAGTTTTTATTTGACATTTCAGTTTTTAGTTGAGTTCGGTTTTATGTAAGACAATTGAGTTTTAATAAGAGTTTTTGGACGAAAAGGTTTGGGTTAAAGTATTTGATAAGGTTCATCGGGCCAAGGCCGTTACAATTGGTATCAGAGCGGGTTAAACCCACCCGGTGCTGTCCCGGGTGGGTAGGGAAGGGTCGGGTAGAAGTAGGAAAAAAAAAAAAAAAAAACCCGGGTTTCAAAAGAACTTCTTCCGAACGTTTTTTTTCTAAGTGTTTCAAAAAGGAGTTTTAAAAAAAATGCACCACTCGGACGGAACTCCCAGCTCACTCGGTGGACAATAGAATTCGAGTAGAACCGTGGCTAATACTCCTTCACTTGTCAACAGGATGCCTCCCAAGAATGCCAGAGTTGGAAGGCCAGCTGCGGCCATCCAGAGAGCGACAGGACGGGTCACCAGGTCTGCGTCTCAGGCCTCCAGCGAGGCAGAAAGCCGAAGAGAGGGTGCACCCGAGAATGGGAACCCAGTGGAAATGCCGAACGTGGTGAATGCAGCGCTCCTGGCAGAACTGCAAAGATACTGTGACGCCTATGGGGGTCAATTTCCCAATGGTGAAGCCGCCGCAGAGGCGGGGGACAACCCCATACCACCTGGGGCGGCCCAGAATCCGCCACCACCGCCACCACCCCCGGTAGCGCCTGCGGTGGTGCACGCCCCAGGCCCCAACTACTGGGATATGCTGAGACACATGTAGAGTATGCAGACGGAGTTTTTCAATGGAAAGGCCGACGCAATTGTCGCGGATAACTGGAGACGTCAACTCGAGAAGAACTTCGCTTCTGCAAGGTGCCCACCGGAGTTCCGTAGGGACCTGGCTGCTCACTATCTTAAGGACGACGCACTAGTGTGGTGGGACGAAGTGGTCGAAAGGTCACACGGGATACGACTGACCTGGGATGATTTCCTGGAAGCATTCAATGGGAAGTACTTTCCCTTAGAAGCCATGGACGCGATGGAAAGCAAGTTTCAGGACATCCGTCAGGGAACAAGGAATGTACGAGACTACGGAGACGAGTTCAACCGACTTCGGAGATTTGCGGGTCACTACCTGAGTGATCACGACTTAATCCGCCGTTTCCTCAAAGGGATGAGAGTGGAACTGAGGAATAGCTGCAACGTGAGGGACTATCGTGATGTCCATGAGCTGATTGAGAAAGCCGCAGAACAAGAATCAAGGCTCGAGGAAGAACGAAAACAAAACCAGAACTCCCATAACCGGGGTGCCAAACGGCCCCGGGATGCACTGCCCGCGGCTGAGCCTGCCCCGGCAAAGCCCCCATGTGAAAGGTGTGGACGATTCCATGCGGGGGAGTGCAGGGCAGGAACATGCTTTGCCTGCGGCGAGCGCGGCCTTATAGCGAGGGATTGCCCGAAGGAGAGACAGGCCCCACGCAGGCGCTGTCACCGCTGCGGCCAGGAGGGACATCAGTCGTGGGAGTGCGCAACACTCCAAAGAGGAAACGCGGAAGGGGCGCAACCCCAACAGCAGAGAGGACAAGCCGCAGGGCCAAGAGCGTACGCCGTCGAGGGTCGCGAAGGAGCCGAACCAATCGCGGGTACGTCTTGATTTAACGCTACGATTATGTTATATGAAAAGAACTGTTAGTAGTCGTGTAGCTTAGCGTTAGTGTTGTGTAGGGTCTGTCGCGGTCGGAGGAGTGACAGCGTTCACTCTCTTCGACACCGGGGCAACTCACAGTTTTGTAAGCCCTAGACTTACGTGTGAGTGGAACTTTAAGGGGAACTTCAACACCATGGTGACGGGAGTCGAGACGGCAGGAACAGAGAAAATGGCCACGAGGGGAAGATATGAAGAAGTACCAGTGATCCTCGCAGGAGTGAATTTACCCGGAGACCTGCTGGAATTAGAACTGGGGCGTTACGAGGTGATCTTGGGAATGGATTGGCTAGCACAGCACAGAGCCGTGGTCGAGTGTGCCAAAGCATGTGTTAGGATTCCGCTTGATGGGAGGCAAATCGTGTACAGAGGAATGAGAACTAGGACCGGGATAACTGTGGTGTCGATGGCCCATGCTGAAGAAGCAATCCGGAAGGGAGGAGAAGCCTTTTTAGCCACTATTGAAATGGTGGGTGAGACCGAAGCGCCAGATCTGGGCAGTATTCCTGTAGCAGCAGAGTATGCAGATGTGTTTGAACCATTACGCGGACCCCCACCTCAACGAAATAATGCTTTTACGATTGAGCTAGAACCCGGAACCGCACCGGTTTCCAGGGCCCCCTACGGTTTGGCGCCTGCAGAGATGGCCGAACTGAAGAAACAACTGGAAGAACTAGTGGAAAAGGGATTCGTACGTCCGAGTAGCTCGCCTTGGGGGGCGCCGGTACTCTTTGTAAAGAAGAAGGATGAGAGCCTTCGACTGTGCATCGACTACCGAGGATTGAACAAGGTGACCGTTAAAAATAAGTACCCCCTACCCCGTATAGACGAACTTATGGATCAGCTGGATGGAGCCACCTGGTTCTCAAAGATCGACCTTGCTTCAGGTTATCACCAAATCCCTATTCACGAAGGAGATATTAGGAAGACGGCTTTTTGTACCCGGTACGGACACTACGAATTCGTAGTAATGCCCTTTGGGCTGACGAACGCGCCAGCAGCTTTCATGGGGCTAATGAATGACATTTTCAGAGATTATCTGGACCAGTGTGTGATTGTCTTCATCGACGATATCTTAATTTACTCCAAGAGCCGGGAGGACCACAGACGCCATTTGAGTATCGTGCTGGACAAGTTAAGGGAGCAGGGGTTATATGCTAAGCTTAGCAAGTGTAGTTTCTGGCAACGTAAGATTGGGTTCCTAGGACATGTGATCTCCGAAGCAGGGATAGCGGTGGACCCCGAGAAGATCACCGCAATCACAAAATGGCCAACACCAGGTAACGCAACAGAAGTACGAAGTTTCCTCGGGTTAGCAGGATACTACCGTAAGTACGTTTTAGGGTTCGCCACAATAGCAAGGCCACTCACCCGCCTTACGGGCAAGGAGGTTAGGTTTGAATGGACAGAGGCGTGCGAGGAAGGATTCAAACAACTAAAGGATATGCTGACTAGAGCCCCAGTACTAGTCCTACCTAGACCAGGGGTGCCATTTGTGGTCTACACCGACGCCTTCGGGGTCAGAGTGGGGTGCGTACTCATGCAGGAAGGAAGAGTGATCGCCTACGCGTCCAGACAACTGCGGAAACACGAGTCTAATTACCCGACACATGACCTAGAGTTAGCAGCAGTTGTATTCGCACTAAAAATCTGGAGATCGTATCTATACGGAGAAAAGGTGCAAATTTTCACGGACCACCAAAGTTTGAAATATGTGTTCACTCAAGGAGACTTGAACCTACGGCAGCGCAGGTGGATGGAACTGCTAGCAGATTACGACCTGGTCATCGATTACCACCCCGGGAAGGCAAACCTGGTGGCAGATGCCTTAAGCCGAAGGAAATCAGACATCTCCGGAGCAAAGGAAACTCAGGAACTCGCCACGGCCTTAACGAAACTACACCTCTGTGCGACGACCGTGAACGAGGAGGGCGCCGGGTTAGAGGTCGTGGAACAAGCTGACCTACTGAGTCGAATCAGTAAGGCCCAGGAAACAGACTCCACACTCCAAAGGATGGTCGACAAGGAGGTGAGCGGGTACCGTACGGCTGGGAATGGTACTATCCTGTTTAAAGGCCGAGTGTGCGTACCACAGGGAGGGAACTTGAGGGACGAGTTACTGGCACAGGCTCATCAATCACGATTCGCAATTCACCCGGGACGGACAAAAATGTACGAAGACATGAAGCGGTACTATCACTGGGAAGGAATGAAGAGAGATGTCGCCTTGTGGATAGCCCGGTGTCAGACCTGTCAGCTGGTTAAGGCGGAGCGCGGAGTTCCAGGAGGACTGCTGCAGGAGTTACCTTTACCACATGGAAATGGGATATGGTGACAATGGATTTCGTCACGGGGCTACCACGGACCACGAGAAACAAGGACGCTATATGGGTGATAGTAGACCGCCTGACAAAGACGGCTCATTTCCTACCTATACGAACTACCGATAAGACTGAGGACTTAGCTCGAGAGTACCTGAACACCATAGTGAAGTTGCATGGGGTACCTGTAAGCATAGTATCTGACCGGGACCCGAAGTTTACCTCAACTTTCTGGCAGGCGTTTCAAAGAGCATTGGGAACCAAGGTTCGCCTTAGCACCGCGTACCACCCACAGACGGATGGACAATCCAAGAGGACCATCCAAACACTTGAAGATATGTTGAGGGCGAGTGTTTTGGAATGGGGAGGTAAATGGAGCGAATATCTACCATTGGTGGAGTTCTCATATAACAACAGCTACCATGCGAGCATTGAAATGTCCCCGTATGAAGCATTGTATGGGCGACCCTGTAGGACCCCCTTATGTTGGACCGAAGTGGGGGAGGAACGAGATATGACCCCCGAACTAGTGGGAGAAACGATCAAGCAAGTAGAACTCCTCAGAGACAGATTGAAAACAGCACACGATCGCCAGAAGAGTTACGCCGACAAACACCGGAAGAAACTAGAGTTTGCAGTAGGGGATGAGGTGTACTTGAAAATGAGAACCTTTCGAGGGAATGACCCAAACCGAAAGTTGAAAAAGTTGAGACCCAGGTACATGGGCCCATACGTGATAAAGGAGAGGATCGGTGCAGTCGCGTATCGGCTGGTACTACCGCCGGAACTATCAGATTTTCATGACGTGTTTCACATCTCCGTGCTACGGAAGGTTATAAGGGAGCCTGAGTTGATCTTGCCGCACCCGCCTACGGATGCGCAACGTAACTTGACTTTGGTTAGCAAACCTATAAAGATTGTGGAGGAAAAGGAAGTAAATAACCGGGGACGAAAGGAAAAGATGGTTCTCGTACGTTGGGAGAGGGATGGAATCCACGAGGATGTGTGGGAACATGAGTCGCATTTGAAGGCTAACTACCCCGGGATTTTTGGAAACGCGGAACGGGATCGGAAGGAGGTCCAGAATTCGGGGACGAATCCTTTTCTAGTGGGGGAGAATTGTAACATCCCGGGCCCGGCCCAAAAAGAAACTCAAGTGCAGGAGGCCCAAGGAGAAGAAACCCTAGACATAACCCCTCCCATTGCTTATAAAAGGAGAAGTTCCCCTAGGGTTCAGCCACAAGAGAGACAGCAGCGAAGCCCTGCCTGAGCAGAACCCCGCCGCCGCCTCCGCCTCAAGCCGCCGCCGGTCCATCTCCGGCGAAGCCAGCCGCCAGCCGCCCGCGAAGCCCTAGCCGCCGCAACCGAGCCCCTAGCCGCCGCCTCCTTGATTGAGTTTCGTGCCAGCAACTGAGATCTGAACCCTAAAGGTAAAACTAAGATCTCTAGCTCTAAGTCATTGGAAAATGACAGATCCTAAACCCATCTCTCTCTCTTGTGTGAATCCGAATCTCAAACCAGATCTCGAGAAGTGACTGTTTCCCAACCTAGATCCAGATCTACTTCTGCAAAAAGCTAAGGTGAGGACTTGGCTGTGAACTTGCCTCATGTTGAGTAACCAATGGGACTTAGTCCTTTGTTAATCAGATCTAGATCTTGTGTGTATGTGTGATGTGATATGTGATTGATCTTGTTTAGACGATAGTACGTGTTGAAGTGATAAGAACGTAGGCATGTTAGGGTGGTCAAGAATATGATGATAAAGTGTTGAGACGTGTTGTGAATGATAAGTGAAAGATGTAAGAATAAGTACGAGTAAGGGATCATATCGAGAGTCTAAGGAAAGTATGTGGGGTAGTAGTCCACACTAGGTATCCATAGGAGATGTGGCCAATCCACAAGAATATGGAAGCACCCATAGGAGATGTGGCCAATCCACAAGAATATGGGGTAGAAGCCTAGTTGGGGCTACCCACTGATGAAAAGGACGAAAAGATGAAAAGGATGTGCATTGTAGGGTCTTTAGTTATGTCGGGTAGTATGGGTTTCTGTGTAATAGATCTTATTAGCTCATGACTTGTGATTGTTTGCTCTTCCTGAGTTGAGCTCGTGGGTTCTTAAACCTGCCCTCACTGAGTATTATGTACTCACCCTCATTTTTACAGGTATGGCCGAGAGGAGCGGGAGTAGATGTCCGTATGGTGCAAGTGTTTTCTCGAGTCTTTCATTTATGACTCCTTTCTTCCAATCATTTCTTCTTAAGTTTTATTCGACATTTCAGTTTTAGTTGAGTTCGGTTTTATGTAAGACAGTTTGAGTTTTAATAAGAGCTTTTGAACGAAAAGGTTTGGGGATAAAGTATTGATAAGGTTCATCGGGCCAAGGCCGTTACAAGCGTGCTGATATGTGTACTGATGGACAGCCACAGACGTCCTGTGTGTGCTGACGGACACACACGGACACACACAGACAGCCACGGACGTCCTGTGTGTGCTGACGGACTGCCACGGACAGCAATGAACGTCCTGTGTTTGCTGGCGGACACCCACGAACGTCTTGTGTGTACTGAACAAACAGCCCACGTGGGCCAGAATCACCCAAACAGTCAACGGGAAGGGCCAGCGTGCTTAGTCGAAGGACCAACGTGCTGATATGTGTACTGATGGACAGCCACGGACGTCATGTGCGTGCTGACGTACACAGACGACACACACGGACAGCCACAGACGTCCTGTGTGTGCTGCCGGACAGCCACGGACGTCCTGTGTGTACTGAACAGACAGCCCAAGTGGGCCAAAATAACCCAGTCTACGGGAAGGGCCAGCGTGCTGAGTCCAAGGACCAATGTGCTGATATATGTACTGATGGACAGTCACGGACGTCCTGTGTGTGCTGACGGACACACACAGACAGCCACGGACGTCCTGCATGTGCTGACAGACACACACGGACGTCCTGTGTGTGCGGATGGAAACCCACGGACGTCCTGTGTGTACTGAACAGACAGCCCACGTGGGCCAAAATAACCCCAAACAGTCCACGGGAAAGGCCAGCGTTCTGAGTCCAAGGACCAACGTGCTAATATGTGTACTGATGGACAGTCACGGACGTCCTGTGTGTGCTGACGAACACAGACGGACACACACGGACAGCCACGGACATCATGTGTGTGCTGGTGGTCACCCACAGACGTTTGTATGTACTGAACAGACAGCCCACGTGGGCCAAAATCACCCGGAACAGTCGACGGGAAGAGCCAGCGTGCTGAGTCCAAGGACCAATGTGCTGATATGTGTACTGATGGACAGTCACAGACGTCCTGTGTGTGCTGACGGACACACACGGACACACACGGACAGCCACAGACATCCTGTGTGTGCTGATGGACACACACAGACATCCTCTGTGTGCTGACGGACACCCACGGACGTCCTGTGTGTGCTGACGGACACCCACGTGGGCCAAAATCACCTGAACAGTGTACGGGATGGGCCAGCATGCTGAGTCCAAGGACCAGCGTGCTAATATGTGTACTAATGAACAGCCACAGACGCCCTGTGTGTGTGCTGACGACCACACACAGACACACACGGACAGCCACGGACGTCCTGTGTCCTGACGGACAGCCACGGACGTCCTGTGTGTACTGAAGAGACAGCCCACGTGGGCAAAAATCACCCAAACAGTCCACGGGAAGGGCCACCGTGCTGAGTCCAAGGACCAATGTGCTGATATGTGTACTCATGGACAGCCATGGACGTCCTATGTGTGCTGACGGACACACACGGACTGCCACGGACGTCTTGTGTGTGCTGGCGGACAGCCACAGACAGCCATGGACGTCCTGTATGTGCTGGCGGACACCCACGGACGTCTTGTGTGTACTGAATAGACAGCCCACGTGGGCCAAAATCACCCAACATTCCACGGGAAGGGTCAGCGTGCTGAGTCCAAGGACCAACGTGCTGATATGTGTACTGATGGACAGCCACGGACGTCCTGTGTGTGCTGACGGACACACACGGACAAACACAGACAGCCACGGACATCCTGTGTTTGCTGACGGACACACACGGATGTCCTGTGTGTGCTGACAAACACCCCAGACGTCATGTGTGTGCTGACAAACACCCCAGACGTCCTGTGTGTGCAGACGGACACCCATGGACGTCCTGTGTGTACTGAACAGACAACATGGGCAAAAATCACCCAAACATCCCACGGGAAGAGCCAGCGTGCTGAGTCAAAGGACCAACGTGCTGATATGTGTACTGATGGACAGCCACGGACGTCCTGTGTGTGCTGACGGACACACACGGACAGCCATGGACAGCCACAGATGTCCTGTGTGTGCTGACGGACTGCCACGGACAGCAATAAACGTCCTGTGTGTGCTGGCGGACACCCACGGACGTCCTGTGTGTACTGAACAGACAGCCCACGTGGGCCAAAATCACCCGAACAGTCCACGGCAAGGGTCAGGGTGCTGAGTCCAAGGACCAACGTGCTGATATGTGTACTGATCGACAGCCACGGACGTCCTGTGTGTTCTGACGGACACACACGGACAGCCATGGACGTCCTGTGTTTGCGGACGGACACACACAAACGTCATGTGTGTGCTGGCGGACACCCACGGACGTCTTGTGTGTACTGAATAGACAGCCCACGGGGCCAAAATCACCCAAACAGTCCACGGGAAGAGCCAGCGTGCTGAGTCCAAGGACCAGCGTGCTGATATGTGTACTGATGGACAGCCACAGACGTCCTGTGTGTGCTGACGGACACACACGGACACACACAGACAGCCACGGACATCCTGTGTTTGCTGACGGACACACACGGACGTCCTGTGTGTGCTGACAAACACCCCAGATGTCATGTGTGTGCTGACAAACACCCCAGACGTCCTGTGTGTGCTGACGGACACCCATGGACGTCCTGTGTGTACTGAACAGACAACATGGGTAAAAATCACCCAAACATCCCACGGGAAGAGCCAGCGTGCTGAGTCAAAGGACCAACGTGCTGATATGTGTACTGATGGACAGCCACGGACGTCCTGTGTGTGCTGACGGACACACACGGACAGCCATGGACAGCCACAGATGTCCTGTGTGTGCTGACGGACTGCCACGGACAGCAATGAACGTCCTGTGTGTGCTGGCGGACACCCACGGACGTCCTGTGTGTACTGAACAGACAGCCCACGTGGGCCAAAATCACCCGAACAGTCCACGGCAAGGGTCAGGGTGCTGAGTCCAAGGACCAACGTGCTGATATGTGTACTGATCGACAGCCACGGACGTCCTGTGTGTGCTGACGGACACACACGGACAGCCATGGATGTCCTGTGTTTGCGGACGGACACACACAAACGTCATGTGTGTGCTGGCGGACACCCACGGACGTCTTGTGTGTACTGAATAGACAGCCCACGTGGGCCAAAATCACCCAAACAGTCAACGGGAAGGGCCAGCGTGCTTAGTCGAAGGACCAACGTGCTGATATGTGTACTGATGGACAGCCACGGACGTCATGTGCGTGCTGACGAACACAGACGGACACACACGGACAGCCACAGACGTCCTGTGTGTGCTGCCGGACAGCCACGAACGTCCTGTGTGTACTGAACAGACAGCCCACGTGGGCCAAAATAACCCAGTCTACGGGAAGGGCCAGCGTGCTGAGTCCAAGGACCAATGTGCTGATATATGTACTGATGGACAGCCACGGACGTCCTGTGTGTGCTGACGGACACACACAGACAGCCACAGACGTCCTGCACGTCCTGTGTGTGCGGACGGAAACCCACGGACGTCCTGTGTGTACTGAACAGACAGCCCACGTGGGCCAAAATCACCCAAACAGTCAACGGGAAGGGCCAGCGTGCTTAGTCGAAGGACCAACGTGCTGATATGTGTACTGATGGACAGCCACGGACGTCATGTGCGTGCTGACGAACACAGACGGACACACACGGACAGCCACAGACGTCCTGTGTGTGCTGCCGGACAGCCACGAACGTCCTGTGTGTACTGAACAGACAGCCCACGTGGGCCAAAATAACCCAGTCTACGGGAAGGGCCAGCGTGCTGAGTCCAAGGACCAATGTGCTGATATATGTACTGATGGACAGCCACGGACGTCCTGTGTGTGCTGACGGACACACACAGACAGCCACGGACGTCCTGCACGTCCTGTGTGTGCGGACGGAAACCCACGGACGTCCTGTGTGTACTGAACAGACAGCCCACGTGGCCAAAATCACCCAAACAGTCCACGGGAAAGGCCAGCGTTCTGAGTCCAAGGACCAACGTGCTGATATGTGTACTGATGGACAGCCACGGACGTCCTGTGTGTGCTGACGAACACAGACGGACACACACGGACAGCCACGGACATCATGTGTGTGCTGATGGACACCCACAGACGTTGTGTATGTACTGAACAGACAGCCCACGTGGGCCAAAATCACCCGGAACAGTCGACGGGAAGAGCCAGCGTGCTGAGTCCAAGGACCAATGTGCTGATATGTGTACTGATGGACAGCCACAGACGTCCTGTGTGTGCTGACGGACACACACGGACACACACGGACAGCCACAGACGTCCTGTGTGTGCTGACGGACACACACAGACATCCTCTGTGTGCTGACGGACACCCACGGACGTCCTGTGTGTGCTGACGGACACCCACGTGGGCCAAAATCACCTGAACAGTCCACGGGATGGGCCAGCATGCTGAGTCCAAGGACCAGCGTGCTAATATGTGTACTAATGAACAGCCACAGACGCCCTGTGTGTGTGCTGACGGCCACACACAGAGACACACGGACAGCCACGGACGTCCTGTGTCCTGACGGACAGCCACGGACGTCCTGTGTGTACTGAAGAGACAGCCCACGTGGGCCAAAATCACCCAAACAGTCCACGGGAAGGGCCAGCGTGCTGAGTCCAAGGACCAATGTGCTGATATGTGTACTCATGGACAGCCATGGACGTCCTGTGTGCGCTGACGGACACACACGGACTGCCACGGACGTCTTGTGTGTGCTGGCGGACAGCCACAGACAGCCATGGACGTCCTGTATGTGCTGGCGGACACCCACGGACGTCTTGTGTGTACTGAATAGACAGCCCACGTCGGCCAAAATCACCCAAACATTCCACGGGAAGGGTCAGCGTGCTGAGTCCAAGGACCAACGTGCTGATATGTGTACTGATGGACAGCCACGGACGTCATGTGTGTGCTGACGGACACACACGGACACACACAGACAGCCACGGACGTCCTGTGTTTGCTGACGGACACACACGGACGTCCTGTGTGTGCTGACAAACACCCCAGACGTCATGTGTGTGCTGACAAACACCCCAGACGTCCTGTGTGTACTGAACAGACAGCCCACGTGGGCCAAAATCACCCGAACAGTCCACGGGAAAGGCCAGCGTGCTGAGTCCAAGGATCAGCATGCTGATATGTGTACTGATGGACAGCCACGGACGACCTGTGTGTGCTGACAAACACAGACGGACACACACGGACAGCCACAGACATCATGTGTGTGCTGGTGGACACCCACAGACGTCGAGTATGTACTGAACAGACAGCCCACGTGGGCCAAAATCACCCGGAACAGTCGACGGGAAGGAAAAGCCAGCGTGCTGAGTCCAAGGACCAACGTGCTGATATGTGTACTGATGGACAGCCACAGACGTCCTGTGTGTGCTGACGGACACACACGGACACACACGGACAGCCACAGACGTCCTGTGTGTGCTGACGGACACACACAGACATCCTGTGTGTGCTGACGGACACCCACGGACGTCCTGTGTGTGCTGACGAACACCCACGTGGGCCATAATCACCTGAACAGTCCACGGGATTGGCCAGCATACTGAGTCCAAGGACCAATGTGCTGATATGTGTACTCATGAACAGCCATGGATGTCATGTGTGTGCTGACGGACACACACGGACTTCCACGGACGTCCTGTGTGTGCTGGCGGACAGCCACAGACAGCCATGGACGTCCTGTATGTGCTGGCGGACACCCACGGACGTCTTGTGTGTACTGAATAGACAGCCCACGTGGGCCAAAATCACCCAAACATTCCATGGGAAGGGTCAGCGTGCTGAGTCCAAGGACCAACGTGCTGATATGTGTACTGATGGACTGCCACGGACGTCCTGTGTGTGCTGACGGACACACACGGACACACATGGACGTCCTGTGTGTGCTGACAAACACCCCAGACGTCATGTGTGTGCTGACAAACACCCTAGACATCCTGTGTGTACTGAACAGACAGCCCACGTGGGCTAAAATCACCCGAACAGTCCACGGGAAAGGCCAGCGTGCTGAGTCCAAGGACCAGCATGCTGATATGTGTACTGATGGACAGCCACAGACGTCCTGTGTGTGCTGACAGACACACAGGACACACACAAACACACACAGTCAGCCACGGACATCCTGTGTGTGCTGACGGACAGCCACATACAGCAACTAACGTCCTTTGTGTGCTGGCAGACACCCAGGGACGTCCTATGTGTACTGAACAGACAGCCCACGTGGGCCAAAATCTCCCAAACAGTCCATGGGAAGGGCCAGCTTGCTGGGTCCAAGAACCAACGTGCTGATATGTGTACTAATGGACAGCCACGGACGTCCTGTGTGTTGTAGTACCCACGACTGAGGTTCCCATCATCCGCAAAGGTCCTACCACAAGGTCCGGCTCAAGGGTTATAAGGGCTGGATTTGCCAAAGCTGTCCAGGAGTTGCTTGCACAGGAACAAACCGGATTCAAGCAACTATTGATCCAGGAGTTGGCCGACTTAAAGCTTGAAGACACCAGCGAGTCATTAGAGGTTCCAGACTTCTTCCATTCAAGCCAATTCTCCTCCATCGACCAGAATGGAGCCGGCCTGATCATTTCCACCTTCATCCTCAATTCATCCAACCCACTTGCTTCCGGTTCAGAGATGTAGCCGTCCATCAGAAGGAGTAGTATGTGTTGTACTCTTTTTCCTTATCGGGTTTTGTCCCACTGGGTTTTTCCGAAAGGTTTTAATGAGGCAACATGCAAGCATACTATGAGTTCTGATCCGGACATCTCAAGCCGCGACCGGTCTATTGCTTTTCTTTAATTTATTTTCGGTTAAGACTATGGCCATTTGTCTAGGCCTTTTTATCTTTTAGAGTCCATTAAGGAACAGCTATTTAAACTCTTGTAGTAGCCAAATTTTCGGCCAAGTCTTTTATGAAATCGATTTGCTTTAGCAAAGAAAACCCTAAGTCTTTCAGTTGTGTGAAACATTGAGAGCAGCCGTGTGACATATCAAAGAGCCGATCCATTGTTCTTTGTGGCGTCCTTCGATCCATTCCATTCCTTGTCCGAATCTTGAGAGAGACATACGTCCAGCAAGAGCCGGATCCATACCTATCTTCCTGTCCGACCTAGGCATCTAGCTGAGAGAGACATACGTCCAGCAGCTGATCCCATCCGCCAATCTACTCCTTTCTTTATCTTTTGTTTTAGATTTCATTCAACCAATTCCATAAAAAAAACCAAAAGAATCATATCTTGTTCCTGTTCTTGTTCCTGTTAAAAACTCATTAAGGTTCCTATCTGTTTCAGGTTCGATCGCAAGCAAGAGACGAACCGGCCAGTACCATCTGTCCGAGGCAAGCTGAACCGCGGAACGGCCATCCGTCCGTGCGTCCGTCCGTCCGTTCGACCCTCCGACCCGTGCCTACAACATTTTGGTATCAGAGCTGAAGTTTCCTGCGAAACTCAGTTCTTTCTGAACCCTAGCCGTCACCATTCAAAAAAAAAAAAAATTTACTTTCCTTTTTTTAAAAAATTTCGGATTGTTCTCCAAGTTTTTCCATTTTTTTTTTTTTTTAAAGAAGTTTTACTTTCTTTCCAAGTTTTCGAAAATCAAAAAAAATAAATAAATATTCATCTTTCCTTTTTTTTTCAACTTGATTCGATTTTTACCATAAATTCTTGCATTTACTCTTAGCCTTGGTCGATACTCCAAGTATCCGACCCAAGCAACTATTTAACACCCCCCTTTGCCTTTTAATCTTTCTTTGAAGTTTCTTTGCAGAGAACTATGGGAGATGTAGGTCAAGACCAAGCGGCCATAAACGCTCAGCTCTTAGCTGACAATGAAGAACTGAGGGCGAGCCTTAGGACTATCACCGCCGAGCTTGCTCAGCTACGGCAGGGAGGCAGGCCCAACGGACCTCGACCACCAGGAAGGCGTCAGCCGGATCCGCATGACACTGACTCGGACGCGGACAGTACCGATGACACGCACAGTCAGGACGAGGAGAGGCCGAACCGGGGAGGTAGGAGGAACGCGCGAGGACCCCGGGCCCAAGTAGGAGGAGGCCGCGACCATAGGGGAGGTCGAGACCGAGAGGAGGAAGAGCCCTGGTTGGGAGGCAAGGCGCTTAAGCTTCATCCCCCAACGTTTGCTGGCAAGGTTGATCCGGATGCCTACATCGTGTGGGAGAAGCGCATGGAGTACATCTTCGACTATTACCAATATAGTGAAGCCAAGAAGGTTGCCCTAGCAGCAGCCCAGCTGACGGACAATGCTCTTTCGTGGTGGGATCGAGACGTTGCCAAGTCCGGGCCAGTGTGGAGAGCGCGTAATTGGACCGAGATGCGGACCAAGCTTCGCGCGAGGTACATTCCATCTTACTACCAGCGTGATGTGCTAAAACGTTTTCGTAAACTTACGCAGGGAACTAAGACTGTGGAGGAGTACTTTGAGGAGTTCGAGGCTCTTAGGAATAAGCTTGAGACCGACGAGCCCGAGGAGACAATGATGTCCCAATTCCTGGAAGGGCTGCAAGACCGCATTGCCCGCAAGGTGGAGAGACAACACTATGAAGACTTCAACGATCTATTGCACTTTGCTACGCAAGCCGAGCAGCACATCAAGCGCAAGACGGCCAGTACCAGCCGCAGCAAACCTGCTTGGACTCAACCGGGTTCAAAGCAAGGCGACAAGGGCAAGACGATTGAGATTGAGAGCCGATTCAAGACAAACCCGGCTGAATCGTCCAATGCATCAAAGCCGGAGCAGGGTAAGACTCAAGCCCAAAATTTGCGTACTCGTGACATCATTTGTTATAAGTGTCAGGGCAAGGGCCACTATGCTCGGGATTGTCCAAACAAACGAGTGATGGTCCTAAAGGGGGATGGCGAGTATGAATCCCAAGATGAGGCAGAGGCCGCGGCAGCGATCTCTGATGAGGAAGTAACCGACTACCCGGAGACAGGCGAGCTGCTAGTGACCCGGAGAGCCCTTAGCACCCTCTTTGACCCAGAGACCATCCAGCGGGAGAACATCTTCCACACCAGATGTAGTGTTGATCACAAGGTATGTAGTTTGATCATAGATGGCGGATCTTGTACTAACGTGGCTAGCAAGTATCTTGTTGACAAGCTAGGGTTGGTCAAAACTGCCCATCCTCGACCATACCGTCTCAAATGGCTCAATGATGAGACTGAGCTCAAGATTGCCGAACAAGTTGTTGTGTCCTTCAGTATTGGCAAGTACCACGACCAGGTCAAGTGTGATGTTGTGCCCATGCAAGCCGGCCATATACTTCTCGGAAGGCCGTGGCAGTTTGACAAGGAGACACTTCACCATGGCCGCACCAACATCTACAGTTTCGTCCACAACAACAAGAAGCACAGCCTAGCACCTCTCAGCCCTCAAGAAGTTCATGATATGCAGAAGGCAATGACGCAGTCCAGCCAGGTAAGTAACACTAACCTTTACATGACTTCCGGACAAGTACTTAAATCATTACAACGTGAGACACAGGTGCTACTAATGATCTTTAAGGAAGGTTGTTTTGCAGGTTTAGAAGCTCCTGAAGTACCGGACGTAGTACAAGACCTCATGGGACGTTACAAGGATGTCTTCCCTGACGAGATCCCTGCCGGTTTGCCCCCTGTCCGTGGCATAGAACATCAGATCGACCTTGTACCCGGCGCGCCTCTACCAAACCGAGCCGCTTACCGCGTCAACCCTGAGGAAGCTAAGGAGTTGGAGCGGCAGGTCCAAGACCTCATGGACAAAGGCTACATCCGCGAGAGCCTTAGTCCCTGTGCGGTCCCGGTTCTACTAGTGCCTAAGAAGGATGGGACGTGGCGCATGTGTGTGGACTGCCGAGCCATCAACAACATAACCATCAAATATCGGTACCCTATACCTAGATTAGATGATATGTTGGATGAACTGAGTGGGTCTGTTGTGTTTTCTAAGATTGATCTCAGGAGTGGATACCATCAAGTCCGCATGAAGGAAGGAGATGAGTGGAAAACCGCCTTCAAGACCAAGCAAGGACTGTACGAGTGGCTGGTGATGCCGTTCGGCCTTACCAACGCCCCTAGCACATTCATGAGGCTCATGAACGAGGTCCTCCGACCTTACATTGGTAAATTCGTGGTTGTGTACTTTGATGACATCCTGATTTACAGCAGGTCCTTAACTGAACACATTGGACATCTAGAACAGGTTTTGAAAGCCTTGAGGCAAGAAGGCCTTTATGCTAACCTTAAGAAATGTGTTTTCTGCACTGATCAGTTGGTATTTTTAGGCTTTGTTGTGAGTTCACAGGGACTGAAGGTTGATGAGGAGAAGATCAAGGCGATACAAGACTGGCCAACCCCGACCACGATCGGACATGTCCGCAGCTTCCATGGCCTGGCCAGTTTCTATCGACGATTTGTGAAGGATTTCAGTACCATTGCCGCCCCAATGACCTCCGTGATCAAGAAGAATGTATCCTTTACTTGGGGACCTGCCCAAGAGGAGTCTTTCAACAGGCTTAAATATAGTTTGACGCATGCACCGGTCCTAACTCTTCCTGATTTTGATAAACCTTTTGAGATTGAGTGTGATGCCTCAGGGACAGGGATAGGAGCCGTACTGACCCAAGGAGGCCGGCCAGTGGCTTTCTTTAGTGAGAAATTGAGTGGAGCCGCCCTCAATTACCCCACCTATGATAAAGAGCTATATGCTCTAGTAAGGTCACTTGAGACTTGGCAACATTATCTTCTGTCTAAAGAGTTTATTATTCATACAGATCACGAGACTCTTAAACACTTGAGGGGCCAGACCACACTCAAGAGGAGGCATGCTAGGTGGCTGGAGTTCGTGGAGACTTTTCCTTATGTGATCAAGTACAAGAAGGGGAAGGACAACGTAGTGGCCGACGCTCTATCCCGACGCCACACGCTCATTACCACCATGGAGGCCAAGATCATGGGTTTTGAACAACTTAAAATGTCTTATGAAACTGACCCTGATTTTTCTGAGCTTTACAGTAACACGGCTAAGGGAGCCATGGGTCCATTCTATCAGCAGGACGGGTTCCTCTTCAAGGAGAAGCGCCTGTGCATTCCTCATGGTTCCATGCGAGACTTACTGACACGAGAAGCTCATGGGGGCGGGTTGATGGGGCATTTCGGCCGAGACAAAACCCTGAGCGTCCTCTCCGATCACTTCTATTGGCCCAGGATGAGGCGTTACGTCGAGAGCCTATGCTCCAAGTGCACTGTCTGTCTCAAAACCAAATCCAGGTCGCATCCTTATGGTTTACACATGCCTTTACCTATTCCTATTGCACCATGGGTTGATCTGTCTATGGACTTTGTGCTGGGCTTGCCCAAGATAGAACACAAGGATTCCATTTTTGTTGTAGTGGACAGGTTCTCCAAGATGGCACATTTCATTCCGTGTTCTAAGACCAATGATGCAAGCCAAACCGCTGATCTCTTCTTCAAGGAAGTAGTGCGCTTACATGGAGTGCCACGTACCATTGTGTCCGACCGAGACACAAAATTCCTCAGCCACTTCTGGAGAACATTGTGGAAGAAGCTTGGAACCAAGCTCCTCTTCTCGACCACTTGCCACCCACAGACTGATGGTCAGACCGAGGTAGTAAACCGTACACTCTCTCAGTTGTTGAGGGCTACGGTGGGTAAGAATCTTAGAAATTGGTTGAGTTGTTTGCCTTTCATTGAGTTTGCTTATAACCATGCAAGGCACTCTATTACTAACCTCTCCCCTTTTGAGATCGTGTATGGCTTTAGACCAGAGACGCCCATGGACCTATCCGCACTGCCCCCAGCCATGCAAGTTAGCCAAAGTGGTGACAAAAAGGCTGAGTTTGTGAAGAACATGCACCGGCAAGTCAAGGAGACTTTGGAGAAGAAGGCTGAACGGAACCGGATTAAGCTCAACAAGGGACGCACAGAAGTTATCTTCCAACCAGGCGACTGGGTGTGGCTCCACATGAGGCCAGAACGGTTTCCGGAGGAGAGGAAGAGCAAATTATCTCCACGGGGGGACGGACCTTTCCGAGTGCTCGACCGGATCAATGACAATGCCTACCGGCTAGAGCTGCCAGGTGAGTTCCAAGTATCCCGAACGTTCAATGTGTCTGATTTGTCTCCTTATATTGCAGATGACGGAGATGTTCTGAGGACAGAACCTGTTCAAGAGGGAGGGGATGTTGTAGTACCCACGACTGAGGTTCCCATCATCCGCAAAGGTCCTACCACAAGGTCCGGCTCAAGGGTTATAAGGGCTGGATTTGCCAAAGCTGTCCAGGAGTTGCTTGCACAGGAACAAACCGGATTCAAGCAACTATTGATCCAGGAGTTGGCCGACTTAAAGCTTGAAGACACCAGCGAGTCATTAGAGGTTCCAGACTTCTTCCATTCAAGCCAATTCTCCTCCATCGACCAGAATGGAGCCGGCCTGATCATTTCCACCTTCATCCTCAATTCCATCCAACCCACTTGCTTCCGGTTCAGAGATGTAGCCGTCCATCAGAAGGAGTAGTATGTGTTGTACTCTTTTTCCTTATCGGGTTTTGTCCCACTGGGTTTTTCCGAAAGGTTTTAATGAGGCAACATGCAAGCATACTATGAGTTCTGATCCGGACATCTCAAGCCGCGACCGGTCTATTGCTTTTCTTTAATTTATTTTCGGTTAAGACTATGGCCATTTGTCTAGGCCTTTTTATCTTTTAGAGTCCATTAAGGAACAGCTATTTAAACTCTTGTAGTAGCCAAATTTTCGGCCAAGTCTTTTATGAAATCGATTTGCTTTAGCAAAGAAAACCCTAAGTCTTTCAGTTGTGTGAAACATTGAGAGCAGCCGTGTGACATATCAAAGAGCCGAATCCATTGTTCTTTGTGGCGTCCTTCGATCCATTCCATTCCTTGTCCGAATCTTGAGAGAGACATACGTCCAGCAAGAGCCGGATCCATACCTATCTTCCTGTCCGACCTAGGCATCTAGCTGAGAGAGACATACGTCCAGCAGCTGATCCCATCCGCCAATCTACTCCTTTCTTTATCTTTTGTTTTAGATTTCATTCAACCAATTCCATAAAAAAAACCAAAAGAATCATATCTTGTTCCTGTTCTTGTTCCTGTTAAAAACTCATTAAGGTTCCTATCTGTTTCAGGTTCGATCGCAAGCAAGAGACGAACCGGCCAGTACCATCTGTCCGAGGCAAGCTGAACCGCGGAACGGCCATCCGTCCGTGCGTCCGTCCGTCCGTTCGACCCTCTGACCCGTGCCTACAACACTGTGTGTGCTGACGAACACAGACAGACACACACGGCACACACAGACAGCCACAGACAGCCACGGACATCCTGTGTGTGCTGGCGGACACCCACGGACGTCCTGTGTGTACTGAACAGACAGCCCACGTGGGTCAAAATCACCCAAACAGTCCACAGGAAGGGCCAGCGTGCTGAGTCAAAAGACCAGCGTGCTGATATGTGTACTTATGGACAGCCACAGACGTCCTGTTTGTGCTGACGGACACACACGGACACACACGGACACACACGGACAGCCACAGACGTCCTGTGTGTGTTGACGGACAGCCACAGACGTCCTGTGTGTGCTGACAGACACACACGGACACACACGGACAGCCACGGATGTCCTGTGTGTGCTGAAGGATACACACGGACAGCCACGGACGTCTGTGTGTGCTGACGGACACAGACAAACACACACGGACACACACGGACAGCCACGGATGTCCTGTGTGTGCTGGCGGACATCCACGGACGTCCTGTGTGTACTGAACAGACAGCCCACGTAGGCCAAAATCACCCAAACAGTCCACGGGAATGGTCAGCGTGCTGAGTCCAAGGACCAACGTGCTGATATGTGTACTGATGGACAGCCACAAACGTCATGTGTGTGCTGACAGACACACACGGACACACACGGACAGCCATGGACTTTCTGTGTGTGCTGACGGACACACATGGACGTTCTGTGTGTGCTGACGGACACCCACGGACGTCTTGTGTGTACTGAACAGACAGCCCACGTGGGCCAAAATCACCCGAACAGTCCACGGGAAAGGCCAGCGTGCTGAGTCCAAGGACCAGCATGCTGATATGTGTACTGATGGACAGCCACGGACGTCCTGTGTGTGCTGACAAACACAGACGGACACACACGGACAGCCACAGACATCATGTGTGTGCTGGTGGACACCCACAGACGTCGAGTATGTACTGAACAGACAGCCCACGTGGGCCAAAATCACCCGAAACAGTCGACGGGAAGGAAGAGCCAGCGTGCTGAGTCCAAGGACCAAAGTGCTGATATGTGTACTGATGGACAGCCAAAGACGTCCTGTGTGTGCTGACGGACACACACGGACACACACGGACAGCCACAGACGTCCTGTGTGTGCTGACGGACACACACAGACATCCTGTGTGTGCTGACGGACACCCACGGACGTCCTGTGTGTGCTGACGGACACCCACGTGGGCCATAATCACCTGAAGAGTCCACGGGATGGGCCAGCATACTGAGTCCAAGGACCAATGTGCTGATATGTGTACTCATGAACAGCCATGGATGTCCTGTGTGTGCTGACGGACACACATGGACTGCCACGGACGTCCTGTGTGTGCTGGCGGACAGCCACAGACAGCCATGGACGTCCTGTATGTGCTGGTGGACACCCACAGACGTCTTGTGTATACTGAATAGACAGCCCACGTGGGCCAAAATCACCCAAACATTCCATGGGAAGGGTCAGCGTGCTGAGTCCAAGGACCAACGTGCTGATATGTATACTGATGGACTGCCACGGACGTCCTGTGTGTGCTGACGGACACACACGGACACACATGGACGTCCTGTGTGTGCTGACAAACACCCCAGACGTCATGTGTGTGCTGACAAACACCCCAGACGTCCTGTGTGTACTGAACAGACAGCCCACGTGGGCCAAAATCACCCGAACAGTCCACGGGAAAGGCCAGCGTGCTGAGTCCAAGGACCAGCATGCTGATATGTGTACTGATGGACAGCCACAGACGTCCTGTGTGTGCTGACAGACACACAGGACACACACAAACACACACAGTCAGCCACGGACATCCTGTGTGTGCTGACGGACAGCCACATACAGCAACTAACGTCCTTTGTGTGCTGGCGGACACCCAGGGACGTCCTATGTGTACTGAACAGACAGCCCACGTGGGCCAAAATCTCCCAAACAGTCCATGGGAAGGGCCAGCTTGCTGGGTCCAAGAACCAACGTGCTGATAAGTGTACTAATGGACAGCCACGGACGTCCTGTGTGTGCTGACGAACACAGACAGACACACACGGCACACACAGACAGCCACAGACAGCCACGGACATCCTGTGTGTGCTGGCGGACACCCACGGACGTCCTGTGTGTACTGAACAGACAGCCCACGTGGGTCAAAATCACCCAAACAGTCCACAGGAAGGGCCAGCGTGCTGAGTCCAAAGACCAGCGTGCTGATATGTGTACTTATGGACAGCCACAGACGTCCTGTTTGTGCTGACGGACACACACGGACACACACGGACAGCCACAGACGTCCTGTGTGTGTTGACGGACAGCCACAGACGTCCTGTGTGTGCTGACAGACACACACGGACACACACGGACAGCCACAGATGTCCTGTGTGTGCTGAAGGACACACACGGACAGCCACGGACGTCTGTGTGTGCTGATGGACACAGACAAACACACACGGACACACACGGACAGCCACGGATGTCCTGTGTGTGCTGGCGGACATCCACGGACGTCCTGTGTGTACTGAACAGACAGCCCACGTAGGCCAAAATCACCCAAACAGTCCATGGGAATGGTCAGCATGCTGAGTCCAAGGACCAACGTGCTGATATGTGTACTGATGGACAGCCACAAACGTCATGTGTGTGCTGACAGACACACACGGACACACACGGACAGCCATGGACTTTCTGTGTGTGCTGACGGACACACATGGACGTTCTGTGTGTGCTGACGGACACCCACGGACGTCTTGTGTGTACTGAACAGACAGCCCACGTGGGCCAAAATCATCTGAACAGTCCACGGGAAGGGCCAGCGTGCTGAGTCCAAGGACCAGCGTGCTGAGTCCAAGGACCAGCGTGCTGATATGTGTACTAATGAACAGCCACAGACGCCCTGTGTGTGTGCTGACAGCCACACACAGACACACACAGACAGCCATGGACGTCCTGTTCACCCGAACAGTCCACGGGAAGGGCCAGCGTGTTGAGTCCAAGGACTAGCATGCTGATATGTGTACTGATGGACAGCCACGGACGTCCTTTGTGTGGTGACGGACACACACGAACAAACACGGAGAGCCACGGACGTCCTGTGTGTGCTGATGGACAGCCACCGGCAGCCACAAACGTCCTGTGTGTGCTGGCGGACACCCACGGACATCCTGTGTGTACTGAACAGACAGCCCACGTGGGCCAAAATCACCCAAACAGTCCACGGGAAAGGCCAGCGTTCTGAGTCCAAGGACCAACGTGCTGATATGTGTACTAATGAACAGCCACAGACGCCCTGTGTGTGTGCTGACGAACACAGACGGACACAAACGAAAACACACGGGCAGCCACGGACATCCTGTGTGTGCTGGTGGACACCCACAGACGTCCTGTGTGTACTGAACAGACAGACCACGTAGGCCAAAATCACCCGAACAGTCCACGAGAAGGGTCAGCGTGCTGAGTCCAAGGACCAACGAGTAGTTATGTGTACCGATGGACAGCCACAGACGTCCTCTGTGTACTCACGAACACACATGGACACACACGGACAGCCAGGGACGTCCTCTGTGTGCTGACGGACACACACAAACATCCTGCTTGTGCTGACGAACACCCACGGACATCCTGTGTGTACTGAACAGACAGCCCACGTGGGCCAAAATCACCCGAACAGTCCACGGGAAGGGTCAGCGTGCTGAGTCCAAGGACCAACGTGCTAATATGTGTACTGATGGACGGCCACAGACGTTCTGTGTGTGCTGACGGACACACACGGACACACACGGACAGCCACGGATGTCCTGTGTGTGCTGACGGACACCCACAGACGTCATGTGTGTGCTGACAGACACCCACGGACGTCCTGTGTGTACTGAACAGACAGCCCACGTGGGCCAAAATCACCCGAACAGTCCACGGAAAAGGCCAGCGTGCTGAGTCCAAAGACCAGCATGCTGATATGTGTACTGATGGACAGCCACGGACGTCCTGTGTGTGCTGACGGACACACACGGACACACACGGACAGCCACGGACGTCCTGTGTGTGCTGACGGGCAGCCACAGACACCCGCGGATGTCCTGTGTGTGCTGGCGGACACCCACAGACGTCCTGTGTGTACTGAACAGACAGCCCACGTTGGCCAAAATAACCCAAACAGTCAACGGGAAGGGCCAGCGTGCTGAGTCTAAGGACCGGCGTGCTGATATGTGTACTGATGGACAGCCACGAACTTTCTGTGTGTGCTGACGGACACACACGGACAACCACAGACGTCCTGTGTGTGCTGACGGACACACACGGACATTCTTTGTGTACTGAACAGACAGCCAACGTGGGCCAAAATCACCCACGGACAGCCAAAATCAACCGAGAAGCTAAAAATTCAAAAATTAATATTTTTGGAGAAAGTTTTCTGAAAGGAAACATCAAAAATATGTCAACAAATAGTTTAGGATGTCAAGTGTTGATCAAAAGTTGCTGTAGACATCCGTTTAGACCACGAAACTCCGAAGTTTGTAGCATGCAAAAGACATGGTTAGAAGCAAAAGAAAATCATGAAAATTTACCAGAAAATCGCTTTAACCATTCTTATGAAGCACGCAAAAAATCAGATTCAAATTCGAAGTATTTTGTTTTTTACATTAAAAATACTCCCGGAACACAGACTGAAAAAAAGTGTTTTGTCTATATAAGGGGTAGACACTCTTCTGAGCCTACCCTCAGTACCCGAAGGGGTATGTAGTGTTGGACTGCTCGGTCCAACACTATCGATGTCTGGGTTGAGGTCGATGGCCGGATTGTCTCCGGTGAATTTTCTGGTATCTTTTCTGGCGAATTTTCTGGTGGTCCGTTTTGCCCCTAACTTTTTAATTTTTGCGCTAGTGTGGTCTTGGCCTGGTTTCATCCGTCTTCCAGTTGCTCTTTTGATTACATATCAAGAGTGGTTGGAAAGATTGATGTTAGCGGGGAAAATGAACATTTGGCATATGAGTGGTGATTGGATAGCTAGTGTTTGTAGGCTCTGTGCTCGCGCACCCAACTACAGACCAACTATCCTCCTCAGTTTCTTCACTAGCATAGTTTTATGCTTGTTGAACTGATCCGGGGCCTGTGTTGCGTACCTATCTGGAAGGAATTGTTAAGTTTGCTTAAAATGTTGGTTGCGGCATCTCCTTCAATGGGAAAGTCGTGAACACATAAGCCGGCACTTGTGATCTTTGCGTCATTGCATAATTTATGCATTGTTCGCAAAGGTTGCAGAAATATTATGGCGGTGACTCGAAGAAATTCTATCCCGCTAAGCACGTTTGTCTTTGGACAAAATACGACGGTCAAGTCTGCGTCTGTTCCCACTTTCCATCTGTTTGCGGGAATATGGCGTGGTCTTGCCCTGATTTATGAATGCTACCTGGTTGATCCTGCCAGTAGTCATATGCTTGTCTCAAAGATTAAGCCATGCATGTGTAAGTATGAACGAGTTCAGACTGTGAAACTGTGAATGGCTCATTAAATCAGTTATAGTTTGTTTGATGGTAACTACTACTGGAATAACCATAGTAATTCTAGAGCTAATACATGTAACAAACCCTAACTTCTGCAAGGGATGCTTTTATTAGATAAAAGGTCGACGCGGGCTTTTCCTGTTGCTCTGATGATTCATGATAACTCGATGAGTCGCATGGCCTTAGCTACTACTCGGAAACAAGAAGATGCCCAGACCTACTACTCTAATCCAGTACTTGATTGGGGAGATCTTAAGGCACGCATGTATAAGGAGTTTGTAAGGAAGCTCAGGGCCAGCAACAAAATTTTCACAAGGCCTATGTACCAAGAAAATCGGTGGAGTTCAATGTCAACACCAAAGGCAAGACCAGCTGCTGATAAGAGGCACGGCCACTGTCCTGATCCAAGGAAGTCAGTGTCCACTTCAAAGAAGGCATAGGAGGTCGAGAAACTTTCTCCAGCCAAGAAGTATCAAAGCTGGACAAGCACCACATCAAAGCACCATCACCAAGCAACATCAAGGAAGGAGGTGTCTAACTTAAAACCAGAGTCTGCTTCTATGCCTATGAGTGCTCACGGCCTTAAGCCCAAGAAGGTGACATCAAGTGTCCCTACACTCCACAAAGGAGCTATGAGGTCGTCCCAAACAGAGAAGTTTCAAGAGAGACCAATCCCTACACTTTTGATGGGATCACAAAGGATACAAGAAGTATGTCAAAGGTCCAAAGAAACTCTCAACCAACAAGAGAACATAAGAAGCCAAGGTAAGTCCTCTAACTCTAAAAATTTAAAAGATCAGACCTGTTATAGATGTCATAAACGTGGACACTTTGCTGCTGTTTGTCCATCTAAGAAATTGAAAGAAACATCACTAGGAGAGAAAACTGAAATATCAAAAATAAGTGATAGTTTAATTCAATCTGATTTGTTGGTTGCCAATGCTTGTATAATGCACTTGTCTTTGCCAAAGAGTTTTGATCCAGGGATAAGACAAGGTGATGGACGACCAAGCCATGGTAAAAGGTTGAAAGAAAACCAGGGACAGCACCTGACTTGTCCACAAAACGTTGAAGGAGATGCAAGAAGCATCAAAAGCAAACAAGCTGCCAAAGAGCAAAACATCCTCCAACTAGCTAAAACCATTTGGGTAAATCTGAACTTTACTTGTCTTATTTATAAATTTTCAAACCCAGATATAATCCACTTGTTTTCTGCCAAAAGTGTTGAATTTATTTCAGGAACAGAGGCTAAGCATCACATTGATGATCAACGCAAGGAGATCACAAAGTGTTTACATGCCAAAAGAAAACAAGAAGTTGTCATCAGCAACCTCTTGATCCTAGACGTTCCAGAAGATAAGATACCACCTAGCAGAGTGCCAGACCAAAACAGAGGAGTAGCCTCGTCATTCCTACTCAAAGAAGA
>NC_024801.2:28838076-28895576 GCF_000309985.2 Brassica rapa
AAACCTTCAATCCATTCAGTTCTCCATCCGTAGTTCATATCCAAATCTGATCCATTCTAGTGAGCCGATCTTAGGGTCCTTCAGCCTTGAATTATAATTACCGCCGAGCGCCGGGTAGAATCCTATGCAAACGAATTAAATACGCGACGAGGTATTGTAAGTGGCAGAGTGGCCTTGCTGCCACGATCCACTGAGATTCATCCCTTTGTCACTAAGTTTCGATCCTCCCCCTTTCCAATCACACGTTCTGTAACATCCCAGATCCTGAGTAGGATCATTGGGACTGCCATGGTTCGAGGAAACGTACTAGTCAGTCTTCGGACATCAAGACAAGCGTTCCATGGCCAGATAAGAAGGGTTAAGGACGAAAGGAAACTTAGACTTAACCTTACACAAGTCGAGAGTCAGCTAGGACGAGTAAGACGGTAGCTGGACGGATGGAAGAGGTAGCTCGACCAGCTCAACGGAGTTAGGTTAAGCTCACTCCAGCTCGGCCACTACTAAGTCAGCTCCATTAGCTGAACTAGTAGCTCACTAAGCTGAGGCAGCTGGGAGTCAGCTCATCTTAGCTGGACGGACTGTTCGGGTTTCGGTCCGATGGTCCGGGTCCGGGTCCGGGCCGGTGGGGGGCCATGGGGGTCCGGCCATGAGGCCATGGACCATTGGGGCTTGGGACAAGGCCATGGGCTAACTCCAGAGGGATTGGGTAAGGCCTTTGGCCTCTGTCCGACCCAAACCCATGCGGTATTGGCGAAGGGACGCATGCGGCCGAGAGGGTGTAACCCTTGGTCGATTGTGCCAATCCGCTGGCCAGTCATGCCTGTTCGTGGGGAAAGACTTACCCCCTCATTTTCTATAAATATGGGGTCCTCTCTGTCGATTTCATTCATCCAATCCAGAGTAAAAATACTCAGATAAATCGTAGAGAGAGAAAGAAAGAGAGAGAGAGTTTCCGGCCAAAGCAAGGCCGTTTGTGTGGTGGTTAGGTTTCAGGCGATCTGATCGTTTGAGAAGCAACCTCCGATAAAGTATGGGAGACCGAGAGCAGGAGAAGAACATGGAGAACCCTGACACGGTTCCCAAGGTACGCGGTGGGCTATGGCTGCATCAGACCGAACGGACGGTCCTTGTGATCGCACCGCGGCTTTGGTCGGTTCATTAGACCTAACTGCTCCTCCTCTTCTTGTTTCTATCCGGTCCTTTCTCTTCTTTCTGATTATACACGAAGGGTTGTGCTGGTCGGTTAGACGGTCGGTTCGAATCGCACCATAGCGTGGGCGGTTAGGCTAAACGGTTGGTGATGTCCCAAGAGGCACGAGTGGCCAAAGGTCACGAGTTACCAAGGGTTGGGAGTTACCAAAGGTCACGAGTTCCAAAGGTTGTGAGTTGCCAAAGGATGTAAGTAATCAAGGGTTACGAACATCAGGAGGTACGAGGACCAAGAGGTACCAAGGACCGAAGGGGTGCATGTTCCAAACTGTGCCTGTTGAGACAGGTCGTGTCCGTTCCTTAAGGGATCAGACCATGTCTTGTCCGTTGGGACAAGTACACGGTTCGTCTAAGCCAGGGTAAGAGTCGCAAGGTCCGATCGACCGTTTGGCCTAACCAGATTGGGCGTGAGGCTTACTTGGCCGTTGGATCCAGCCCCAAGGCCGGATCAGGTAAGGAAGTCCATTGGGCCATTGAGCCGGACTTCAACTAGGCCGGTCGCACCTAGATTCTATCCGGATGGACGGATTGGTCTTCGGGACGATCTAGACTGTTCGTGTGTTCTGTTTATCTATTCTGGACTGTCTATCTGATTCTAAGTCAAGGGGTGGTTGGTTGAATGACTTAGGATTTGGTAGGCAGGTTCATATCTTTTTATACGTATATTGTCCGAGGTTTATTTGTGTTCTAGGAACCAAGCCAAGCATTGTAGAATCGACCAGTCTATTCTCGGTTATGATTAATGCTTATCTGGTTGTGGTTTCAGGAACTAAGGATGGTTCTGGTCAAGCGAAGGAGCCGTGAAGGCTTGGTCAGTGAGAGGCTGTGTAACTTGTGGTTAGATGATGCTAGGGATGAACTAGTGAATGTCTATGAAACGATTAAGAAGTTGTGTATTGGATCTCATGTTTCTAAGTAATACATTTTATACACATTTATATTCCGCTTTGCTATCTGTTCAATTGTTTTAGAACCTCAGATTCAAACATGACTTAATAAATGAAAGACTTAAAATGAATCAAACAAGCAAAGGATTGATTAAGTAGCAACCGGGTCCAGTTTCATCGAGAGGCCGGATTCGGGTGTTACACGTTCCGCCCCAAAACGTTAAAAACAAAAAACCCAAAAAATTTCAAGTATATAAGAAGATGTCGTCAGAGGTTCGAGATATTTACTTGGTGAAATTCACTCTCGCCCTAATATTTCAGATTGGCCGATGAAATGAAGCCCGTATTTGCACAAGTCTCGCGTGCTGATATGTGTACTGATGGACAGCCACGGACGTCCTGTGTGTGCTGACGGACACACACGGACACACACGGACAGCCACAGACGCCCTGTGTGTGCTGGTGGACACCCACAGACGTCCTGTGTTTACTGAACAGACAGTCCACGTGGGTCAAAATCACCCAAACAGTGCACCGAAGGGCCAGCGTGCTTAGTCCAAGGACCAGCGTGCTGATATGTGTACTGATGGACAGCCACAGACGTTATGTGTGTGTTGACGGACAAGCACGGACAGCCACGGACGTCCTGTGTCACACGGACGTCCTGTGTGTATTGAACCGACAGCCTACGTGGGCCAAAATCACCCACGGACAGCCAAAATCACCCAAGAAGCCAAAAATTCAAAAATTAATATTTTTGAAGAAAGTTTTCTGAAAAGAAACATCAAAAATATGTCAACAAAGAGTTTAGGATGTCAAGTGTTGATCAAAAAGTGCTGTAGACATCCGTTTAAACCACGAAACCCCAAAATTTGTAGCATGCAAAAGATATGGTTAGAAGCAAAAGAAAATCATGAAAATTTACCAGAAAATTGCTTTAACCATTCTTATGAAGCATGCAAAAAATCAGATTCAATTTCGAAGTATTTGTTTTACATTAAAAATACTCCCGGAACACAACCAATGTCTACTGATGACAGACTGAAAAAGAGTTTTGTCTACGTGTGTGTCCGTCAGCCACAGACGTCCTGTGTGTGCTGACGGACACACACGGACACACACAGAAAGCCACGGACGTCCTGTGTGTGCTGACGGACACCCACGGACGTCCTGTGTGTGCTGACGAACACCCACAGACGTCCTGTGTGTACTGAATAGACAGCCCACGTGGGCCAAAATCACCCGACCAGTCCACGGGAAGGGCCAGCGTGCTGAGTCCAAGGACCAGCGTGCTGATATGTGTACTGATGGACAGCCACGGACGTTCTGTGTGTGCTGATGGACACACACGGACACACACTGACACACACGGACAGCCACGGACGTCCTGTCTATGCTGACAGATAGCCACGGGCGTCCTGTGTATGCTGGCGGACACCCACGGACGTCCTGTGTGTACTGAACAGACAGCCCACGTGGGCCAAAATCACACGAACAGTCCGCGGGAAGGGCCAGCGTGCTGATATGTGTACTGATGGACAGCCACGGACGTCCTTTGTGTGTTGATGGACACACACGGACAGCCACAGAAGTCCTGTGTGTGCTGACGGACACCCACAGACGTCGTGTGTGTGCTGACGGACACCCACAGACGTCCTGTGTGTGCTGACGGACACCCACAGACGTCCTGTGTGTACTGAACAGACAGCCCACGTGGGCCAAAATCACCCGAACAGTCTACGAGAAGGGCCAGCCTGCTGAGTCCAAGGACCAGCGTGCTGATATGTGTACTGATGGACAGCCACAGACGCCCTGTGTGTGCTGGTGGACACCCACGGACGTCCTGTGTGTACTGAACAGACAGTCTACGTGGGTCAAAATCACCCAAACAGTGCACGGAAGGGCCAGCGTGCTGAGTCCAAGGACCAGCGTGCTGATATGTGTACTGATGGACAGCCACAGACGTTATGTGTGTGTTGACGGACAAACACGGACAGCCACGGACGTCCTGTGTGTGCTGACGAACACCCACGGACGTCCTGTGTGTACTGAATTGACAGCCCACGTGGGCCAAAATCACCCGACCAGTCCACGGGAAGGGCCAGCGTGCTGAGTCCAAGGACCAGCGTGCTGATATGTGTACTGATGGACAGCCACGGACGTCCTGTGTGTGCTGACGGACACACACGGACAGCCACAAACGCCCTGTGTGTGCTGGTGGACACCCACGGACGTCCTGTGTGTACTGAACAGACAGTCCACGTGGGTCAAAATCACCCAAACAGTGCACCGAAGAACCAGCGTGCTGAGTCCAAGGACCAGCGTGCTGATATGTATACTGATGGACACCCACAGACGTTATGTGTGTGTTGTTGGACAAGCACGGACAGCCACGGACGTCCTGTGTCACACGGACGTCTTGTGTGTATTGAACAGACAGCCCACGTGGGCCAAAATCACCCGAGAAGCCAAAAATATTAATTTTTGAAGAAAGTTCTCTGAAAGGAAACATCAAAAATATGTCAACAAAGAGTTTAGGATGTCAAGTGTTGATCAAAAAATGCTGTAGACATCCGTTTAAACCACGAAACCCCAAAATTTGTAGCATGCAAAAGACATGGTTAGAAGCAAAAGAAAATCATGAAAATTTACCAGAAAATAGCTTTAACCATTCTTATGAAGCATGCAAAAAATCAGATTCAATTTCGAAGTATTTTTTTTACATTAAAAATACTCTCGGAACACAACCAATGTCTACTGGTGACAGACTGAAAAAGAGTTTTGTCTACGTGTGTGTCCGTCAGCCACGGACGTCCTATGTGTGCTGACGGACACACACGGACACACACAGAAAGCCACGGACGTCCTGTGTATGCTGACGGACACCCACGGACATCCTGTGTGTGCTGACGAACACCCACAGACGTCCTGTGTGTACTGAATAGACAGCCCACGTGGGCCAAAATCACCCGACCAGTCCACGGGAAGGGCCAGCGTGCTGATATGTGTACTGATGGACAGCCACGGACGTCCTGTGTGTGCTGATGGACACACACGGACACACACTGACACACACGGACAGCCACGGACGTCCTGTCTATGCTGACAGACAGCCACGGACGTCCTGTGTATGTTGGCGGACACCCACGGACGTCCTGTGTGTACTGAACAGACAGCCCACGTGGGCCAAAATCACACGAACAGTCCGCGGGAAGGGCCAGCGTGCTGATATGTGTACTGATGGACAGCCACGGACGTCCTTTGTGTGTTGATGGACACCCACGGACGCCTGTGTGTGCTGACGGACACCCACGGACGCCTGTGTGTGCTGAACAGACAGCCCACATGGGCCAAAATCACCCGAACAGTCTACGGGAAGGGCCAGGCTGCTGAGTCCAAGGACCAGCGTGCTGATATGTGTACTGATGGACAGCCACAGACGCCCTGTATGTGCTGGTGGACACCCACGGATGTCCTGTTTGTACTTAACAAACAGTCCACGTGGGTCAAAATCACCCAAACAGTGCACGGAAGGGCCAGCGTGCTGAGTCCAAGGACCAGCGTGCTGATATGTGTACTGATGGACAGCCACAGACGTTATGTGTGTATTGACGGACAAACACGGACGTCCTGTGTGTACTGAACAGACTGTCCACGTGGGTCAAAATCACCCAAAAAGTGCACCAAAGGGCCAGCGTGCTGAGTCTAAGGACCAGCGTGCTGATATGTGTACTGATGGACAGCCACAGACGTTATGTGTGTGTTGACGGACAAACACGGACAGCCACGGACGTCCTGTGTGTGCTGACGAACACCCACAGACGTCCTGTGTGTACTGAATAGACAGCCCACGTGGGCCAAAATCACCCGACCAGTCCACGGGAAGGGCCAGCGTGCTGAGTCCAAGGACCCGCGTGCTGATATGTGTACTGATGGACAGCCACAGACGTCCTGTGTGTGCTGACGGACACACACTGACACACACGGACAGCCACAGACGCCCTGTGTGTGCTGGTGGACACCCACGGACGTCCTGTGTTTACTGAACAGACAGTCCACGTGGGTCAAAATCACCCAAACAGTGCACCGAAGGGCCAGCGTGCTGAGTCCAAGGACCAGCTTGCTGATATGTGTACTGATGGACAGCCACAGACGTTATGTGTGTGTTGACGGACAAGCACGGACAGCCACGGACGTCCTGTGTCACACGGACGTCCTGTGTGTATTGAACCGACAGCCTACGTGGGCCAAAATCACCCACGGACAGCCAAAATCACCCGAGAAGCCAAAAATTCAAAAATTAATATTTTTGAAGAAAGTTTTCTGAAAGGAAACATCAAAAATATGTCAACAAAGAGTTTAGGATGTCTAGTGTTGATCAAAAAGTGCTGTAGACATCAGTTTAAACCACGAAACCCCAAAATTTGTAGCATGCAAAAGACATGGTTAGAAGCAAAAGAAAATCATGAAAATTTACCAGAAAATAGCTTTAACCATTCTTATGAAGCATGCAAAAAATCAGATTCAATTTCGAAGTATTTTTTTTTTTACATTAAAAATACTCCCGGAACACAACCAATGTCTACTGGTGACAGACTGAAAAAGAGTTTTGTCTACGTGTGTGTCCGTCAGCCACGGACGTCCTGTGTGTGCTGACGGACACACACGGACACACACAGAAAGCCACGGACGTCCTGTGTGTGCTGACGGACACCCACGGACGTCCTGTTTGTGCTGACGAACACCCACAGACGTCCTGTGTGTACTGAATAGACAGCCCACGTGGGCCAAAATCACCCGACCAGTCCACGGGAAGGGCCAGCGTGCTGAGTCCAAGGACCAGCGTGCTGATATGTGTACTGATGGACAGCCACGGACGTCCTGTGTGTGCTGATGGACACACACGGACACACACTGACACACACGGACGGCCACGGACGTCCTGTCTATGCTGACAGACAGCCACGGACGTCCTGTGTATGCTGGCGGACACCCACGGACGTCCTGTGTGTACGGAACAGACAGCCCACGTGGGCCAAAATCACCCGAACAGTCTACGAGAAGGGCCAGCCTGCTGAGTCCAAGGACCAGCGTGCTGATATGTGTACTGATGGACAGCCACAGACGCCCTGTGTGTGCTGGTGGACACCCACGGACGTCCTGGGTGTACTGAACAGACAGTCTACGTGGGTCAAAATCACCCAAATAGTGCACGGAAGGGCCAGCGTGCTGAGTCCAAGGACCAGCGTGCTGATATGTGCACTGATGGACAGCCACAGACGTTATGTGTGTGTTGACGGACAAACACGGACAGCCACGGACGTCCTGTGTGTGCTGACGAAGACCCACGGACGTCCTGTGTGTACTGAATTGACAGCCCACGTGGGCCAAAATCACCCGACCAGTCCACGGGAAGGGCCAGCGTGCTGAGTCCAAGGACCAGCGTGCTGATATGTGTACTGATGGACAGCCACGGACGTCCTGTGTGTGCTGATGGACACACACGGACACACACGGACAGCCACAAACGCCCTGTGTGTGCTGGTGGCCACCCACGGACGTCCTGTGTGTACTGAACAGACAGTCCACGTGGGTCAAAATCACCCAAACAGTGCACCGAAGGGCCAGCGTGCTGAGTCCAAGGACCAGCGTGCTGATATGTGTACTGATGGACAGCCACAGACGTTATGTGTGTGTTGTTGGACAAGCACGGACAGCCACGGACGTCCTGTGTCACACAGACGTCCTGTGTGTATTGAACAGACAGCCTACGTGGGCCAAAATCACCCGAGAAGCCAAAAATATTAATTTTTGAAGAAAGTTTTCTGAAAGGAAACATCAAAAATATGTCAACAAAGAGTTTAGGATGTCAAGTGTTGATCAAAAAATGCTGTAGACATCCGTTTAAACCTCGAAACCCCAAAATTTGTAGCATGCAAAAGACATTGTTAGAAGCAAAAGAAAATCATGAAAATTTACCAGAAAATAGCTTTAACCATTCTTATGAAGCATGCAAAAAATCAGATTCAATTTCGAAGTATTTGTTTTACATTAAAAATACTCTCGGAACACAACCAATGTCTACTGGTGACAGACTGAAAAAGAGTTTTGTCTACGTGTGTGTCCGTCAGCCACAGACGTCCTGTGTGTGCTGACGGACACACACGAACACACACAGAAAGCCACGGACGTCCTGTGTGTGCTGACGGACACCCACGGATGTCCTGTGTGTGCTGAAGAACACCCACAGACGTCCTGTGTGTACTGAATAGACAGCCCACGTGGGCCAAAATCACCCGACCAGTCCACGGGAAGGGCCAGCGTGCTGAGTCCAAGGACCAGCGTGCTGATATGTGTACTGATGGACAGCCACGGACGTCCTGTGTGTGCTGATGGACACACACGGACAGACACTGACACACACGGACAGCCACGGGCGTCCTGTCTATGCTGACAGACAGCCACGAACGTCCTGTGTATGCTGGCGGACACCCACGGACGTCCTGTGTGTACTGAACAGACAGCCCATGTTGGCCAAAATCACACGAACAGTCCGCGGGAAGGGCCAGCGTGCTGATATGTGTACTGATGGACAGCCACGGACGTCCTTTGTGTGTTGATGGACACACACGGACAGCCACAGAAGTCCTGTGTGTGCTGACGGACACCCACAGACGTCCTGTGTGTGCTGACGGACAGCCACGGACGTCCTGTGTGTGCTGACGGACACCCACGGACGTCCTGTGTGTACTGAACAGACAGCCCACGTGGGTCAAAATCACCCAAACAGTGCACCGAAGGGCCAGCGTGCTGAGTCCAAGGACCAGCGTGCTGATATGTGTACTGATGGACAGCCACAGACGTTATGTATGTGTTGACGGACAAGCACGGACAGCCACGGACGTCCTGTGTGTATTGAACCGACAGCCTACGTGGGCCAAAATCACCCACGGACAGCCAAAATCACCCGAGAAGCCAAAAATTCAAAAATTAATATTTTTGAAGAAAGTTTTCTGAAAGGAAACATCAAAAATATGTCAACAAAGAGTTTAGGATGTCAAGTGTTGATCAAAAAGTGCTGTAGACATCAGTTTAAACCACGAAACCCCAAAATTTGTAGCATGCAAAAGACATGGTTAGAAGCAAAAGAAAATCATGAAAATTTACCAGAAAATAGCTTTAACCATTCTTATGAAGCATGCAAAAAATCAGATTCAATTTCGAAGTATTTTTTTTTACATTAAAAATACTCCCGGAACACAACCAATGTCTACTGGTGACAGACTGAAAAAGAGTTTTGTCTACGTGTGTGTCCGTCAGCCACGGACGTCCTGTGTGTGCTGACGGACATACACGGACACACACAGAGAGCCACAGACATCCGGTGTGTGCTGACGGACACCCACGGACGTCCTGTTTGTGCTGACGAACACCCACAGACGTCCTGTGTGTACTGAATAGACAGCCCACGTGGGCCAAAATCACCCGACCAGTCCATGGGAAGGGCCAGTGTGCTGAGTCCAAGGACCAGCGTGCTGATATGTGTACTGATGGAAAGCCACGGACGTCCTGTGTGTGCTGATGGACACACACGGACACACACTGACACACACGGACAGCCACAGACGTCCTGTCTATGCTGACAGACAGCCACGGACGTCCTGTGTATGCTGGCGGACACCCACGGACGTCCTGTGTGTACTGAACAGACAGCCCACATGGGCCAAAATCACCCGAACAGTCTACGAGAAGGGCCAGCCTGCTGAGTCCAAGGACCAGCGTGCTGATATGTGTACTGATGGACAGCCACAGACGCCCTGTGTGTGCTGGTGGACGCCCACGGACGTCCTGGATGTACTGAACAGACAGTCTACGTGGGTCAAAATCACCCAAACAGTGCACGGAAGGGCCAGCGTGCTGAGTCCAAGGACCAGCGTGCTGATATGTGCACTGATGGACAGCCACAGACGTTATGTGTGTGTTGACGGACAAACACGGACAGCCACGAACGTCCTGTGTGTGCTGACGAACACCCACGGACGTCCTGTGTGTACTGAATTGACAGCCCACGTGGGCCAAAATCACCCGACCAGTCCACGGGAAGGGCCAGCGTGCTGAGTCCAAGGACCAGCGTGCTGATATGTGTACTGATGGACAGCCACGGACGTCCTGTGTGTGCTGACGGACACATACGGACACACACGGACAGCCACAAACGCCATGTGTGTGCTGGTGGACACCCACGGACGTCCTGTGTGTACTGAACAGACAGTCCACGTGGGTCAAAATCACCCAAACAGTGCACCGAAGGGCCAGCGTGCTGAGTCCAAGGACCAGCGTGGTGATATGTGTACTGATGGACAGCCACAGACGTTATGTGTGTGTTGTTGGACAAGCACGGACAGCCACGGACGTCCTGTGTCACACGGACGTCCTGTGTGTATTGAACAGACAGCCTACGTGGGCCAAAATCACCCGAGAAGCCAAAAATATTAATTTTTGAAGTAAGTTTTCTGAAAGGAAACATCAAAAATATGTCAACAAAGAGTTTAGGATGTCAAGTGTTGATCAAAAAATGCTGTAGACATCCGTATAAACCTCGAAACCCCAAAATTTGTAGCATGCAAAAGACATGGTTAAAAGCAAAAGAAAATCATGAAAATTTACCAGAAAATAGCTTTAACCATTCTTATGAAGCATGCAAAAAATCAGATTCAATTTCGAAGTATTTTTTTTACATTAAAAATACTCTCGGAACACAACCAATGTCTACTGGTGACAGACTGAAAAAGAGTTTTGTCTACGTGTGTGTCCATCAGCCACGGACGTCCTGTGTGTGCTGACGGACACACACGGACACACACAGAAAGCCACGGACATCCTGTGTGTGCTGACGGACACCCTCGGACGTCCTGTGTGTGCTGACGAACACCCACAGACGTCCTGTGTGTACTGAATAGACAGCCCACGTGGGCCAAAATCACCCGACCAGTCCACGGGAAGGGCCAGCGTGCTGAGTCCAAGGACCAGCGTGCTGATATGTGTACTGATGGACAGCCACGGACGTCCTGTGTGTGCTGATGGACACACACGGACACACACTGACACACACGGACAGCCACGGACGTCCTGTCTATGCTGACAGACAGCCACGGACGTCCTGTGTATGCTGGCGGACACCCACGGACGTCCTGTGTGTACTGAACAGACAGCCCACGTGGGCCAAAATCACACGAACAGTCCGCGGGAAGGGCCAGCGTGCTGATATGTGTACTGATGGACAGCCACGGACGTCCTTTGTGTGTTGATGGACACACACGGACAGCCAGAGAAGTCATGTGTTTGCTGACGGACACCCACAGACGTCCTGTGTGTGCTGACGGACACCCACGGACGTCCTGTGTGTGCTGACGGAAACCCACGGACGTCCTGTGTGTACTGAACAGACAGCCCACGTGGGACAAAATCACCCGAACAGTCTACGAGAAGGGCCAGCCTGCTGAGTCCAAGGACCAGCGTGCTGATATGTGTACTGATGAACAGCCACAGACGCCCTGTGTGTGCTGGTGGACACCCACGGATGTAACACCCCCAAACCGTCCTAGACATATGGTCGATCAACCGGCCAACAATCAAACAAGAACATGACCGATCGACCGTCCAACACCCAGGGTTAGAGATGAATGAGCCAACCGGCCAGCCAACAATCAAACAAGAACATGACTGACCGTCCAACCCAACACCATGGTCCGGAAGCGCTACATGACGGGTTAGGGACGATCCGGTCAGAGTCACAAACTTTTACTCCACGACCTAGACCAGTTCATCCACTAACTCGTCCCGCTGCGTCAAGGCATAAGGCTTTGAAACCCGTACCTAGAGTTAGCGTTTTCCGTTAGATCGAGGCCTAAGGCTTTTCAACCCGTACTACGACCTAACGTTGTGTTTAGACCAGACTAGCAATATCAGAGTACTCATGAAGCGCATATAAAACAATTACTTTATTTATTCGAGAAATATCCATACATTGATATATTCGAGACCGGTCCCGGCCTAATGCCAAATCGAGTCAACTAAACACAATCCACAATACCGTTTACAAAGGCATAATATCCACCGGCGGTCCTAACGTCCAGCACCAAGCTATCCGATCATCCTTACCTAAAGCGACCTGCAAAAGGATAACGGAGTTGGATGAGTAACCTAATGTTACTCAGTGAGCTGGCGGCCTCTACCCGCAACCTAGACTCTAACCCGGACAACCCAAAATAACAACAATCTAGCCCTAGCATGCAATAAAAGCTAAGGCTAAGCAAACCGTTACTAAGTTAGACTTGGCCTCCTGCCATGATCTAGCTTCAAGTAACGGGAACCTGCATAAAACAAGTCAACAACCAATCCCTAGTTAACCATATATACGCCTGAGTTCAGTACTCATGTAGTGTTAGACACTTAGACTATACAAGTATCACTAGTCGATCGACCAAGAATCAAACAAGAACATGATCGGCCACCAATGATACCGCATAGCTTTAATATCCACCACCCTTCACAAGCAATCCCTCAAACACATACAGGCCAATGTCAGGCCTACAATAACCAAATACACACCAAGCCTAATCCGGTACCTAAGCCAGACTTAGGACTTAATGTCAGAACCTGCAAGCAAATCAATCAACCACAAACACAATCACAATAATAAGACTATGAATATCTACGACTCGATCTAACTCGTAACACCGTATATCGGTGCTACACTAACTCGAGGGTTCTATAACCCTCTACGACACACTAACACAACACTCTAACCTGGGCCCTGGTGACTTAGTGTTCCTCCTCTATCCTCGGCAATATCCTATCTTCCTACCACAAAGGTCAGAAGAAGGAACATTCAACCGAACGCGGCCCACAGTACGTTTGGGTCACCGCGCGACAGCCCCAGTACGTTCGGGCCACTGCCGGTTGTCACACGACGATTGCGGCCCACAGTACGTTTGGGTCACCGCATGACAGCCACAGTACGTTCGGTCACTGCCGTCACTACCCCGTCGTCGCAACCACTCAGCCATAGGCCATGACCCCGTCTCTCTGAGTGTTCTCGATCCAGCGAATAAGGGGTTCCTTAAACCCACTGGGTACGAGGTCGAGGAAACACTAATCCACCTCAAACATGCCTAGCATTGTGGGTTACACAAATGCTTATGGCAAATACACTCTAATTCTACAACACTCAACAATATCATCACTAAACAACTCAACCAGTTAGTCACTCCCTTACCAAGAGCTGACCCTCAATCAATCAAAGATTAATTAAACGAGAAATCATTTAATAAATCTACTCAATCAATCTACTCAATCAAACCGTTACCCAGATACTTCGGCCTCCTGCTACGACACTATCTTTAAAGATAAGGGAACCTGCACTCAACCATATAAACAACGCAAGAATAGAAAACATGATGCATCTATTCTTAGTCCTAATCAGGTTATCAACTCAGTCTTAATTCCATTCATCTCAGCTTAGCCCTTGCTAAACTGAGTCCGGTTCCATAAATAAAATAACCCTAAGGACTCTACCATTCAATAACGTGATCATTCTAATCTATATGCAGACTCGATCTACCCTAAATTCCAAGTGGAATTCAAACAAACCAACTCACAAAACTAACCTAAATTCCAAGTGGAATTCACACAAGCCAACTCACAGTGTTCTAGGCGAGAAGCAGCTGGTTGATCGTAGAGGACTTAGCCAAAACCCAAGGGACGCCTTGACTGGACTGGACTGGACTGATCTTGACTTGGACATAATCTCGGCTTCATCATGAAGAAACTGACACGTCTGGACAGACTGATCTGGACAGAATCTCCTTTAGCTGCTGGACAGTTCTTCGGACATTTCGGCGGAGTATCGAGGAGAACTTCGACTGATCTGAACCCATGGAACTGAACTAATCTTGGACAGCACCTCCACTTGATTGTAGGAGAATATTACTGGCTTGGACGGATTGAATTGGACAGAGCTTCCGCGTCACAATCGTACAGAATCGCCGATTGGACGGAACTGGCCTTCTCGGTGGAGTATCGGTCTTCAGAACTCAGCTACACTTTCTTTCTCTCTCTCTCTAACCACGTTGACTTGCTTCCCATCTGAATTGATCTTCAATTGGTTGATCTTCAGTTGCCAGACCTTCCCTAGGCGCTGACTTGAAATCAGTAGAGAACTGATCTCGATCTCTAAAACTCTCTAAATAGAGAACACTCTACTTTCTTTTTCTACTTCTTTCTCTCTCTCTTCACTTTTTTTACTTTTTTTGAAAGGTCTGGATGAATGAAACGAGAAGGGGTCGTGGTCTTTATATAGGAGACACCAGCCATCAGCTTCAGGTGGTGGCAGCCCGTGTGTCGCTCCGCATGGCTCCGGACGCATGCACGGCGGCACCTCGTGCTCACACATGGCTGGCTGCATGTCCAGGATACATGCAGGACGCCACCACTCCTCCCAGTTCAGGCTGCATGACTGGAGCTCATGCAAGGCGCCACAATCTCACACATGTCGATCAGCATGCTTCGGTTGCATGCGTCGCGACATTCTCGTGCTTGGCCGATCCACCTCGTGCTTCTACATGTCAAGCTGCATGTGCAGCTTCCATGCATGGCGACACCTCCAGCTTCTCTTGACACTCAGCTGGTTAGAACAGTTGCCACCACGTTCTTATCCTTCTGATCAAGCCACCTCGAGCTTCTCGGTTCTTTGTGCGATTTCGACCCTTCTTGTGAATTTCTGACCCGCGACAATCCCGAATATTTTTCCGCTCCCATTCTGATCTCTGATACTTTTAATAAACTACAGATGATGTCTGATATCCTTTAAAAATATTTCCGAGCCTCTGGCTTTCCTCAAAGAATTTTGTAATACCGAAATTAGGGTTTTCGCCCAAGTTCGGGTTTTCTGTCGTGCTTCATCCTGTCGTGCATGCTTCCCGTCCTGCTTAATTCCCGTCCTGCTTCCGACTTATAATGTCTTCAGAATAATATTTTACTGATACGAAGTTATTCCGAGAAAACTTCGCGATGAAGAAACGTCAATCTTCCAAACGTCGAGCTTTCTAAACCGTCGTGCTTCAAAAATGTAATTCTTCCAAAAACTGTCGTATGATCAATCTAAGATATTTCTAACAACGGTAGAGAAGCTTGTTCAACTCATGCTTCACTCACGATCCATTCTTCGACCTTCTCGTACTTCAAATTTCCCGATCGATCTGTATTGCCCGCGACTCAACCACAAAGATACTCGACCATTCTCTCTCTCTTTTTTTTTCTTTTTTTTTAACGGGTTTCTACAACGGACGTCCTGTGTGTACTGAACAGACAGTCTACGTGGGTCAAAATCACCCAAACAGTGCACGAAAGGGCCAGCGTGCTGAGTCCAAGGACCAGCGTGCTGATATGTGTACTGATGGACAGCCACAGACGTTATGTGTGTGTTGACGGACAAACATGGACAGCCACGGACGTCCTGTGTGTGCTGACGAACACCCACGGACGTCCTGTGTGTACTGAATTGACAGCCCACGTGGGCCAAAATCATCCGACCAGTCCACGGGAAGGGCCAGCGTGCTGAGTCCAAGGACCAGCGTGCTGATATGTGTACTGATGGACAGCCACGGACGTCCTTTGTGTGTTGACGGACACACACGGACACACACGGACAGCCACAGAAGTCCTGTGTGTGCTGACGGACACCCACAAATGTCCTGTGTGTGCTGACGGACACCCATGGACGTCCTATGTGTACTGGTGGACACCCACGGACGTCCTGTGTGTACTGAACAGACAGTCCACGTGGGTCAAAATCACCCAAACAGTGCACGGAAGGGCCAGCCTGCTGAGTCCAAGGACCAGCGTGCTGATATGTGTACTGATGGACAGCCATAGACGTTATGTGTGTTCTGACGGACAAAAACGGATAGCCACGGACGTCCTGTGTGTACTGAATAGACAGCCCATGTGGGCCAAAATCACCCGACCAGTCCACGGGAAGGGCCAGCCTGCTGAGTCCAAGGACCAGCGTGCTGATATGTGTACTGATGGACAGCCACGGACGTCCTGTGTGTGCTGACGGACACACACGGACACACACTGACACACACGGACAGCCACGGACGTCCTGTGTATGCTGACGGACACACACGGACGTCCTGTGTGTATTGAACAGACAGCCCACGTGGGCCAAAATCACCCACGGACAGCCAAAATCACCCGAGAAGCCAAAAATTTAAAAATTAATATTTTTGAGGAAGTTCTGAAAGGAAACATCAAACATGTCAACAAAGAGTTTAGGATGCCAAGTGTTGATCAAAAGTGTGTAGACATCCTTAAACCAAGAAACCCCAAAATTTGTAGCATGCAAAAGACATGGTTAGAAGCAAAATAAAATCATGAAAATTTACCAGAATATAGTTTTAACTATTCTTATGTAGCATGCAAAAAATCAGATTCAATTTTGAAGTATTTTTTTTACATTAAAAATACTCCCGGAACACAACCAATGTCTACTGGTGACAGACTGAAAAAGAGTTTTGTCTACGTGTGTGTCTGTCAGCCACGGACGTCCTGTGTGTGCTGACTGACACACACGGAAAGCCACGGACGTCCTGTGTGTGCTGACGGACACCCACGGACGTCCTGTTTGTGCTGACGAACACCCACAGACATCCTGTGTGTACTGAATAGACAGCCCACGTGGGCCAAAATCACCCGACCTGTCCACGGGAAGGGCCAGCGTGCTGAGTCCAAGGACCAGCGTGCTGATATGTGTACTGATGGACAGCCACGGACGTCCTGTGTGTGCTGATGAACACACACTGACACACACGGACAGCCACGGACGTCCTGTCTATGCTGACAGACAGCCACGGACGTCCTGTGTAAGCTGGCGGACACCCACGGACGTCCTGTGTTTACTGATCAGACAGCCCACGTTGGCCAAAATCACACAAACAGTCAGCGGGAAGGGCCAGCGTGCTGATATGTGTACTGATGGACAGCCACATACGTCTTTTGTGTGTTGACGGACACACACAGACACACACGGACAGCCACAGAAGTCCTGTGTGTGCTGACGGAAAACCACAGACGTCATGTGTGTGCTTACGGACACCCACGGACGCCTGTGTGTGCTGACGGACACCCACGGACGTCCTGTGTGTACTGAACAGACAGCCCACGTGGGCCAAAATCACCCGAACAGTCTACAGGAAGGGCCAGCCTGCTGAGTCCAAGGACCAGCGTGCTGATATGTGTACTGATGGACAGCCACAGACGCCCTGTATGTGCTGGTGGACACCCACGGATGTCCTGTGTGTACTGAACAAAGAGTCCACGTGGGTCAAAATCACCCAAACAGTGCACGGAAGGGCCAGCGTGCTGAGTCCAAGGACCAGCGTGCTGATATGTGTACTGATGGACAGCCACAGACGTTATGTGTGTGTTGAACGGACAACACGGACGTCCTGTGTGTACTGACACAGACTGTCCACGTGGGTCAAAATCACCCAAACAGTGCACCCGAAGGCCCAGCGTGCTGAGTCTAAGGACCAGCGTGCTGGATATGTGTACTGATGGACAGCCACAGACTTATGTGTGTGTTGACGGACAACAAGGACAGCCACGGACGTCCTGTGTGTGCTGACGAACACCCCACAGACGTCCTGTGTGTACTGAATAGACAGCCCACGTGGGCCAAAATCACCCGACCAGTCACGGGAAGGCAGCGTGCTGAGTCCAAGGACCAGCGTGCTGATATGTGTACTGATGGACAGCCACGGACGTCCTGTGTGTGCTGCTGGACACACACGGACACACACTGACACACACGGGACAGCCACGGACGTCCTGTCTATGCTGACAGACAGCCACGGACGTCTGTGTATGCTGGCGGACACCCACGGACGTCCTGTGTGTACTGAACAGACAGCCCACGTGGGCGAAAATCACACAAACAGTCCGCAGGAAGGGCCAGCGTGCTGATATGTGTACTGATGGACAGCCACGGACGTCTTTTGTGTGTTGACGGACACACACAGACACACACGGACAGCCACAGAAGTCCTGTGTGTGCTGACGGACAACCATAGACGTCCTGTGTGTGCTTACGGACACCCACGGACGTCCTGTGTGTGCTGACGGACACCCACGGACGTCCTGGGTGTACTGAACAGACAGCCCACGTGGGCCAAAATCAACCGAACAGTCTACGGGAAGAGCCAGCCTGCTGAGTCCAAGGACCAGCGTGCTGATATGTGTACTGATGGACAGCCACAGACGCCCTGTATGTGCTGGTGGACACCCACGGATGTCATGTGTGTACTGAACAAACAGTCCACGTGGGTCAAAATCACCCAAACAGTGCACAGAAGGGCCAGCGTGCTGAGTCCAAGGACCAGCGTGCTGATATGTGTACTGATGGACAGCCACATACGTTATGTGTGTGTTGACGGACAAACACGGACGTCCTGTGTGTACTGAACAGACTGTCCACGTGGGTCAAATCACCCAAACAGTGCACGGAAGGGCCAGCGTGCTGAGTCTAAGGACCAGCGTGCTGATATGTGTACTGATGGACAGCCACAGACGTTATGTGTGTGTTGATGGACAAACACGGACAGCCGCGGACGTCCTGTGTGTGCTGACGAACACCCACAGACGTCCTATGTGTACTGAAAAGACAGCCCACTTGGGCCAAAATCAGCCGACTAGTCCACGGGAAGGGCCAGCGTGCTGAGTCCAAGGACCAGCGTGCTGATATGTGTACTGATGGACAGACACGGACGTCCTGTGTGTGCTGATGGACACACACGGACACACACTGACACACACGGACAGCCAGGGACGTCCTGTCTATGCTAACAGACAGCCACGGACGTCCTTTATATGCTGGCGGACACCCACGGACGTCCTGTGTGTACTGAACAGACAGCCCACGTGGGCCAAAATCACACGAACAGACCGCGGGATTGGCCAGCGTTCTGATATGTGTACTGATGGACAGCCACGGACGTCCTTTGTGTGTTGACAGACACACACGGACACACACGGACAGCCACAGAAGTCCTGTGTGTGCTGGCGGACACCCACAAATGTCCTGTGTGTGCTGACGGACACCCACGGACGTCCTATGTGTACTGGTGGACACCCACGGACGTCCTGTGTGTACTGAACAGACAGTCCACGTGGGTCAAAATCACCCAAACAGTGCACGGAAGGGCCAGCCTGCTGAGTCCAAGGACCAGCGTGCTGATATGTGTACTGATGGACTGCCCCAGACGTTATGTGTGTGCTGACGGACAAACACGGACAGCCACGGACGTCCTGTGTGTGCTGACGAACACCCACGGACGTCCTGTGTGTACTGAATAGACAGCCCATGTGGGCCAAAATCACCCGACCAGTCCACGGGAAGGGCCAGCGTGCTGAGTCCAAGGACCAACGTGCTGATATGTGTACTGATGGACAGCAACGGACGTCCTGTGTGTGCTGACGGACACACACGGACACACACTGACACACACGGACAGCCGCGGACGTCCTGTGTATGCTGACGGACACACACGGACGTCCTGTGTGTAATGAACAGACAGCCCACGTGGGCCAAAATCACCCACGGACAGCCAAAATCACCCGAGAAGCCAAAAATTCAAAAATTAATATTTTTGAGGAAGTTTTCTGAAAGGAAACATCAAAAATATGTCAACAAAGAGTTTAGGATGTCAAGTGTTGATCAAAAAGTGCTGTAGACATCCGTTTAAACCAAGAAACCCCAAAATTTGTAGCATGCAAAAGACATGGTTAGAAGCAAAATAAAATCATTAAAATTTACCAGAATATAGCTTTAACTATTCTTATGAAGCATGCAAAAAATCAGATTCAATTTTGAAGTATTTTTTTTTTACATTAAAAATACTCCCGGAACACAACCAATGTCTACTGGTGACAGACTGAAAAAGAGTTTTGTCTACGTGTGTGTCCGTCAGCCACGGACGTCCTGTGTGTGCTGACTGACACACACACGGAAAGCCACGGACGTCCTGTGTGTGCTGACGGACACCCACGGACGTCCTGTTTGTGCTGACGAACACCCACAGACATCCTGTGTGTACTGAATAGACAGCACACGTGGGCCAAAATCACCCGACCAGTCCACGGGAAGGGCCAGCGTGCTGAGTCCAAGGACCAGCGTGCTGATATGTGTACTGATGGACAGCCACGGACGTCCTGTGTGTGCTGATGGACACACACTGACACACACGGACAGCCACGGACGTCCTGTCTATGCTGACAGACAGCCACGGACGTCCTGTGTATGCTGGCGGACACCCACGGACGTCCTGTGTGTACTGAACAGACAGCCCACGTGGGCCAAAATCACACAAACAGTCTGCGGGAAGGGCCAGCGTGCTGATATGTGTACTGATGGACAGCCACGGATGTCTTTTGTGTGTTGACGGACACACACAGACACACACGGACAGCCACAGAAGTCCTGTGTGTGCTGACGGACAACCACATACGTCCTGTGTGTGCTGACGGACACCCACGGACGCCTGTGTGTGCTGACGGACACCCACGGACGTCATATGTGTACTGAACAGACAGCCCACGTGGGTCAAAATCACCCAAACAGTGCACGGAAGGGCCAGCGTGCTGAGTCCAAGGACCAGCGTGCTGATATGTGTACTGATGGACAGCCACAGACGTTATGTGTGTGTTGACGGACAAACACGGACGTCCTGTGTGTACTGAACAGACTGTCCACGTGGGTCAAAATCACCCAAAAAGTGCACCGAAGGGCCAGCGTGCTGAGTCTAAGGACCAGCATGCTGATATGTGTACTGATGGACAGCCACAGACGTTATGTGTGTGTTGACGGACAAACACGGACAGCCACAGACGTCCTGTGTGTGCTGACGAACACCCACAGACGTCCTGTGTGTACTGAATAGACAGCCCACGTGGGCCAAAATCACCCGACCAGTCCACGGGAAGGGCCAGCGTGCTGAGTCCAAGGACCAGCGTGCTGATACGTGTACTGATGGACAGCCACGGACGTCCTGTGTGTGCTGACGGACACACACACTGACACACACGGACAGCCACAGACGCCCTGTGTGTGCTGGTGGACACCCACGGACGTCCTGTGTTTACTGAACAGACAGTCCACGTGGGTCAAAATCACCCAAACAGTGCACCGAAGGGCCAGCGTGCTGAGTCCAAGGACCAGCGTGCTGATATGTGTACTGATGGACAGCCACAGACGTTATGTGTGTGTTGACGGACAAGCACGGACAGCCACGGACGTCCTGTGTCACACGGATGTCCTGTGTGTATTGAACAGACAGCCTACGTGGGCCAAAATCACCCACGGACAGCCAAAATCACCCGAGAAGCCAAAAATTCAAAAATTAATATTTTTGAAGAAAGTTTTCTGAAAGGAAACATCAAAAATATGTCAACAAAGAGTTTAGGATATCAAGTGTTGATCAAAAAGTGCTGTAGACATCCGTTTAAACTACGAAACCCCAAAATTTGTAGCATGCAAAAGACATGGTTATAAGCAAAAGAAAATCATGAAAATTTACCAGAAAATAGCTTTAACCATTCTTATGAAGCATGCAAAAAATCAGATTCAATTTCGAAGTTTTTTTTTTACATTAAAAATACTCCCGGAACACAACCAATGTCTACTGGTGACAGACTGAAAAAGAGTTTTGTCTACGTGTGTGTCCGTCAGCCACGGACGTCATGTGTGTGCTGACGGACACACACAGAAAGCCACGGACGTCCTGTGTGTGCTGACGGACACCCACGGACGTCCTGTGTGTGCTGACGAACACCCACAGACGTCCTGTGTGTACTGAATAGACAGCCCACGTGGGCCAAAATCACCCGACCAGTCCACGGGAAGGGCCAGCGTGCTGAGTCCAAGGACCAGCGTGCTGATATGTGTACTGATGGACAGCCACGGACGTCCTGTGTGTGCTGATGGACACACAAGGACACACACTGACACACACAGACAGCCACGGACGTCCTGTCTATGCTGACGGACAGCCACGGACGTCCTGTGTATGCTGGCGGACACCCACGGACGTCCTGTGTGTACTGAACAGACAGCCCACGTGGGCCAAAATCACACGAACAGTCCACGGGAAGGGCCAGCGTGCTGATATGTGTACTGATGGACAGCCACGGATGTCCTTTGTGTGTTGATGGGCACACACGGACAGCCACAGAAGTCCTGTGTATGCTGACGGACACACACAGACGTCCTGTGTGTGCTGACGGACACCCACGGACGTCCTGTGTGTGCTGACGGACACCCACGGACGTCCTGTGTGTACTGAACAGACAGCCCACGTGGGCCAAAATCACCCGAACAGTCTACGAGAAGGGCCAGCCTGCTGAGTCCAAGGACCAGCGTGCTGATATGTGTTGGGGTCAAAAACGGTTACGACAAATTTAACATCCAAACCATCCGAGGAAGAAAGTAAGAATTTCTCCGAAGAGTACATTTCGAAAATAGACTCTTTCTTACGAAAAAGCTTTACGGAAGAAAGAATCGAGATGCCCGACGAAGGCTCGAAACAGGTCGCTACGTAGCGACCGAGCTCGAGCCAAAGCTCGGTCGCTACGTAGCGACCGAGCGATCGTCCCGCTCGGTCGCTACGTAGCGACCGAGCTCAGCCAAGCTCGATCGCTCCGTAGCGACCGAGCGATCGTCCCGCTCGGTCGCTACGTAGCGACCGAGCTCGAGCCAAGCTCGGTCGCTACGTAGCGACCGAGCTCGAGCCAAAGCTCGGTCGCTACGTAGCGACTGAGCTCGGCCAAGCTCGGTCGCTACGTAGCGACCGAGCGATCGTCCCGCTCGGTCGCTACGTAGCGACCGAGCACTCGTCTCGCTTGGTCGCTACGTAGCGACCGGGCTCGAGCCAAAGTTTGGTCGCTGTGTAGCGATTGAACCTTTCCGAACATCGATACGACACCAGTCCTTGCATTCCCATCAAACCTTCGAATGCTATCTCCCGAAGACCGTAGCAAGCTCAGTCCATGTTTCCCGCTATTCTAATTCATCGATCAAACTTCGCGGATTAGAAACCGCGGAAAACTCGTAGTAAACGCGTCGAGTCGGAAGACGGCCCAAAGGGACCTAAAACACGACTCGAGGCCCATCCTACGATTTTTCCTAACCAAAAGCCCGTGAACCACAGCATGGTTCACGCTTGGCCCACGAGGAAGGATAAATGTCAAGTTTCCGCGGATAAATACGGAAGTTTTGAAGATAATTGTGAAGATCGGGAAAAATGGAATATCTCCATTTTTATGCTATGACGGCTTAAGGGCAGAAGAGTAAAAGCGTAAACCAACCTTAGAGCTAGTATATAAGGAGTCCTAGGCGAGGAGCAAGGGGAGGGAACTTTTCAGAGCAAACTTAGCACTTAGAGCAATTTAGGCAATTTTCTGTTTTTGTTATTTCGAGCTGCGACTCAATTAGGTTTAGCCGTCTTAGGGTTGCTAGAACTAGGAATCTCGCCGACAGCTCCCGAAGACCGTAGCAAGCTCAGTCCATGTTTCCCGCTATTCTAATTCATCGATCAAACTTCGCGGATTAGAAACCGCGGAAAACTCGTAGTAAACGCGTCGAGTCGGAAGACGGCCCAAAGGGACCTAAAACACGACTCGAGGCCCATCCTATGATTTTTCCTAACCAAAAGCCCGTGAACCACAGCATGGTTCACGCTTGGCCCACGAGGAAGGATAAATGTCAAGTTTCCGCGGATAAATACGGAAGTTTTGAAGATAATTGTGAAGATCGGGAAAAATGGAATATCTCCATTTTTATGCTATGATGGCTTAAGGGCAGAAGAGTAAAAGCGTAAACCAACCTTAGAGCTAGTATATAAGGAGTCCTAGGCGAGGAGCAAGGGGTGGGAACTTTTCAGAGCAAACTTAGCACTTAGAGCAATTTAGGCAATTTTCCGTTTTTGTTATTTCGAGCTGCGACTCAATTAGGTTTAGCCGTCTTAGGGTTGCTAGAACTAGGAATCTCGCCGACAGCTCTCGAGCCCAGGCTTATACCTTGTTGTAACGCTCATACGCAGATTCGGAATAAGATCTACTTTGCTCTCTTTTCGATTTCTTATTTTTATCGTTGTTATTCTCGTGTTCTGATTGCTTGACGTGTAGTAATTAACAGATATCCGGGTCCTCTAGGAAATTAGGGTTTTCCTAGTTTCTTTATTTAAACGGAAATCGACAGTGTGAATTTCGGTTCCCACAGTTTGGCGCTAGAAGGAGGGGGACTTATGGATCAATCTAACCCGCAAAAGCCACTCAACGATCAGGAACGATATGCGAGATTCGACGTGCGCGAACGTCATCTCATTCAAGGGGGGAGAAACGATCGATCGAGCCAAACCTCAAAACGATCTCCTTGTTATCGAGTTGACGATTCGAGATATCGACGTCGCTAGAGTACTAATCGATACCGGAAGCTCGGCCGATATCATCTTCAAAGACACTCTTGAAAAGATGGGGGTCAGTCAATCCGAAATCGCGAAATACCCAAGTCCATTGCTAGAACTTTCGGGGGAAACGACCATGGCCTGTGGATCGATTAGACTCGCTGTCAAAGCCGGAACCGTGACGAACATCACAGAGTTTCTAGTCGTTGACCGCCCCGCATCTTACAACGTTATCATGGGGACGCCATGGCTAAACACCATGGGCGCAATCCCATCAACCTACCATTTTTGCCTCAAGTTTCCGACCCCTAACGGAGTCGAGGTAATCTGGGGAAATCCAAGAGTTTCACAGGTTTGTTTTGCCGCGGAACTAAAACGAAAGAGACCGATCCTCGAAGTTACTCCTAAGAAAGCGGAGAAAAAGACGTCCAGCAAAGATACGCAAAGTCAGGATTCAGCGGAATTCTTCTGGCAGTCTCGCAGCATCGCAGCCCTAGATGAAAAATGCGAGCCAACATGCGAACCCGTGGTAACGATCTGTCTTGACGAAGCCTTCCCAGAATGCTGCGTCGAGATTGGGGCCAATCTCCACGAGCCTTTAAGGACAGAACTCATAACCTGTCTTAAAAAGAACCTTAATACTTTCGCATGGGCTGCGGAAGATATGCCAGGAATCGACATTAACATAACATGTCACGAGCTGAATATCGACCCGACATTCAAACCCGTCACACAGAAAAGATGGAAGCTGGGACCCGAACGTGCTACCGCAGTAAAAGATGAGGTCGAAAAACTGCTTAAAGTTGGGTCGATAACAGAAGTAAGATACCCGGACTGGCTCGCCAACCCCGTAGTAGTCAAAAAGAAAAATGGGAAGTGGCGAGTTTGCGTAGATTTTACCGACCTAAACAAGGCATGTCCAAAGGATAGCTTCCCTCTACCACATATCGATCGATTGGTAGAAGCAACAGCGGGCAACGAACTCTTATCCTTCATGGATGCCTTCTCAGGTTATAATCAAATTAGGATGAATCCCGACGATCGTGAGAAGACTGCGTTCATTACCGATCGCGGAACTTATTGCTACAAGGTAATGCCCTTCGGCCTCAAAAACGCTGGAGCAACTTACCAACGACTCGTGAACCGAATGTTCTCCAAACAACTCGGAAAAACGATGGAAGTTTATATCGACGACATGCTCGTCAAATCCCTCAAAGCAAGAGATCACGTGTCACATCTCGAAGAATGCTTTGCACAACTAAACTCCCATAACATGAAGCTCAACCCGACGAAATGTAGATTCGCCGTGGCATCAGGAGAATTTCTAGGCTACTTGGTCACCAGCCGCGGCATCGAAGCAAATCCAAAACAGATCAACGCACTAATCGAGATGGCTTCACCAAAGAACAAGCGGGAGGTCCAGAGACTGACCGACAGAATCGCAGCACTTAACCGATTTATTTCACGATTAACAGATAAGTGCCTGCCCTTCTACGACGTCCTGCGAGGAAATAAAAAATTCGAATGGTCGGAAGAGTGCGAAAACGCCTTCCAACAGCTGAAGCGTTATTTAGCTACTCCTCCAGTCCTCGCAAAACCCGTGGAAGGGGAGCCTTTATTCTTGTACATCGCGGTGTCGGCAACGGCCGTAAGCGGAGTCCTGATCAGGGAAGAACGCGGAGAGCAGAAACCTATTTTCTACATAAGCAAAACCTTGCTGGATGCCGAATCTAGGTATCCGTTGATGGAAAAATTGGCATGCGCGATCGTGACATCGGCCCGAAAACTAAGACCATATTTCCAATCCCACACGATTGTCATCCTCACGACTTTTCCCTTACGGACAATTCTGCATAGCCCAAGTCAATCAGGTCGATTGGCTAAGTGGGCGGTCGAGTTGAGCGAGTATGACATCGAATACCGACCAAGGACGAGCGCAAAATCACAAGTGCTTGCAGACTTCTTGGTCGAACTTCCAACGGCAGCAATAACCAATGAGGAACCAAATTCCACCTGGCTCCTCCACGTCGACGGATCCTCATCCAAGCAAGGATCGGGTATCGGGATCCGTCTCACATCTCCAACGAGCGAGATCTTGGAACAATCGTTCAGACTGGAATTCCATGCCTCAAACAACGAGGCCGAATACGAAGCATTGATCGAAGGTCTACGTTTGGCTCACGGCTTAAAAATACGTAATCTCCACGCTTACTGCGACTCCCAGTTAGTGGCCAGTCAATTCAGCGGAGAATATGAAGCCAGAGACGAACGGATGAACGGACGCGTACCTCAAACTGGTCCAAGGTCTAGCTCAAGACTTCGACTGTTTCCCCTTACCCGGATCCCCGTTCCGAGAATGTCCAGGCGGACGCCCTCGCGGCCTTAGCATCAAGTTCCGATCCAGGACTCAAAAGGGTAATTCCAGTGGAATTCATCGAACATCCGAGTATCGGACCACCAGTCGTTGTCAATCTCATAGAGGGTCAAGACGACGAGGAAGAAGAGATTACGATACCTCCACCATCGGAGCAATCTGATTACGGCTGCGATACCTCATGGCTTCAGACGATTCGAGACTACATTATCGACGGGCAACTGCCCGCCGAAAAATGGGCAGCTCGCAAGATCCGAACACAGGCCGCACGCTACGTAACAGTGGACGGCGAAATCTACAAATGGAGATTCTCCGGACCACTCCTGACGTGCCTGGAAGGAGAAAAGGTGAGGAAAGTAATGGAGGAAATACATTCCGGCTCATGCGGCAACCATTCCGGCGGAAGATCACTAGCCGTGAAAATCAAACGCCACGGATACTATTGGCCAACAATGATCGGAGATTGCGAGAAATTCGCACGAAAATGCGAAAAATGCCAAAGGCATGCGCCAACTATCCGACAACCGGCCGAAGTTCTTTCTTCCATCACATCGCCTTATCCTTTTATGCGCTGGGCCATGGATATTGTCAGACCTCTGCATAATTCAAAGCAAAAGCGTTTCCTTCTAGTCCTTACCAATTTTTTCTCAAAATGGGTAGAGGCGGACTCGTACGCAAGTATAAAAGACGTCCAAGTCGAGAATTTCGTATGGAGAAACATCATCTGTAGGCATGGAGTTCCTTACGAAATCGTAACCGATAACGGGTCTCAATTCATTTCCACCCGATTCGAGGCATTCTGCGAAAAGTGGAAGATACGACTCAACAAGTCAACTCCCAGATATCCGCAGTGCAACGGACAGGCTGAAACAATCAACAAGACCATTCTCGACGGACTGAAGAAACGCTTGGAGGCCAAAAAAGGTAGATGGGCCGACGAACTCGAGGGAGTCCTCTGGTCTCACCGTACCACCCCAAGGCGAGCAACGGGAGAAACTCCCTTCGCCCTGGTATACGGCACGGAATGCATGATTCCCGCAGAAGTAGAATTTCCCGGTGTTCGAAGAAGGTTCTTACCTGAACGAGAGGAACTCAACAATGCTATGCTCTTGGACGACCTCGACCTCATTAAAGAACGCCGGGATCGAGCGCTCATCCGAATTCAAAACTACCAGCACGCCGCTGCGAGATACTATCATTCCAACGTACGGAATCGTAGGTTCAATCAGGGAGATCTGGTCCTTCGCAAAGTCTTCCAAAACACCGCTGAACGAAACGCGGGAAAACTCGGAGCAAACTGGGAAGGTCCCTATAAAATCAAAAAAGTCATCCGACCGGGTTCTTACGAAATAGCCAACATGCAGGGCATAAAAATCCCTAGAACCTGGAATGCGATGCATCTCAAAAAATACTATCACTAAACAAACCAACTCGCAATCACTGAACTACGAGACGGCTTGATCTCCGCAAGGAGTACGTAGGCAGTTTGCCGAAAGGCAAATTCAGCTGTCCCCCCTCATTAAAAAAGGGGGGGAGTGGGTACGTATACTCATATACTCCCAAAAAATCGAAAAACTTCTTACCACACTTTTGGTGTTTTCGACTTATCAAAACATCCTCACCCGCGAAATCGCAACAAGGTCTTCGGAAATCAGTCGGCCGCTTGGGAGAATCAACCTTTAGCATCGCGAGACGTCGCAAAAGATGCCTCAAAGTTGGTTTCTTCCGAGCAAACGAAATCTCCGCAAAAAGACACACACATGCACACATTAACATTTATTTTTAGCAAAATAATCAAAACAACAGCACACGCCACCAAGTCCGATGCTGATCACATCGAACTCATAAACGTCCTAAACAGACATAGACATCTCACGGAGATGACTCTCTTACATCCGACACAAGGATAATAGCGCTATAAACAAAATCCGAAATTTTGGTCTAGCACTTCCGGTCTCCGGAGAGATGCTCGATTCGTATCAAACAAGTCGTGTAAGCCGAGAACTTTTCGCGGACTTTACATCGATACGAATCAGGAAGAAATCGCGACAGGAAAAACGATAGCCGGTTAGTCACCGCACAATCCTTAAACCGAAAGTAAACCTAGGTCTTGCCCTAAACCCAGCGCACTGGTCTCTAACATCTCAAAGGCATGATATCGAAAGATAGGAGATTCTTAAACCACGCCTCTATGTTTACGTTCGATACCTTCAGCACCCCCGCAGAGTTCACATCTCGCGGAAGAACTCTCGAAACAGGTCTCGAATAAAATATTTCACAATTGAAGAAGGATATGAGACGACAACTCATCACCTTCCTCCCCACTATTCACAAATTCGCATTAAAAGCGTTATCCGATTATCGTACCATAAAAATAAAGCCGCGGAGCGGCAGGGATTCAAAGCCACACACGGCCAGTCCCGAAATACAAACAAGGCCATTCGAGGCCGAAACATAAAAACATAAAAAAATCTCTCGCAAGAGATCTAACCCAAGTCACCCTCAGAACTTACGCCCCCTCTTCACCCGCTGCCTCGTCCGAGCCTGGAGCCGCGTCGCTTCCGTTCTCTCTGACCATCGGGTCTTTCCCCTCTGGGTCTTCTGAACACGTCGGAAGGAAGCACGCGGATTTCAGGTCGGCCAGGATGAGACCGAAATCTCCATCCTCGGCCGCCATATCTCCCTTGCAGCCGGACAGCCGGGCCTCTTCGGCCTCCAAGGTCGGGGGAGTCTCACTTTGGAACGACCGAACTACGGCCATCCCGCCCTCAATCGTCGCCAAAGCGAAATCCCTGCTCCGGATACACTCGAGGGAACCCAGGGAAGCAGAAATCTTCGCCAAGCGAGCTTGAAACTCCGCACGAAGAGCATCCGTAGCCTCTTGGATCCCGCGGCGCGCTAGTCCCGCGTCACTCTCGATCTGACGCTGGAGTCGGCGCACCTCCGAGGATTTGTCCTTCCTGGCCTTCTTTTCCTTAAGCAAGGAACTCGCCGTCTTCCCAAGGTCCCTCTCAAGCTCTCCTATCGCAACCTCGAGCTTCGACACTTTCGCAGAGTGAGAGTCCTCGACAGCCGTCAACATAGCCTCGGTTTCGGACCATCTGCCCTGAAGCTCCACCAACTCCCCGGAAAGGCGACTGGTCTCGGAACCACATTCGCTGATCATCCCATCGATCAACGATATGAACTGCGAACGGTAAAAATTCTTAAGACTAAGTCCGTGAAAAGAATGCACGAAAGACGATCGAGAATTCAAACAAGAAACAAACCTTTCCGCAATGTCCCGATGCTAGGCTCGATCCACCTTGCTGCGAAGTCTCCCCATCACCGCTCTTGGCAAGTTTCCTCTTCCGACTCTCAGGCTGAGTAGCCAGCACAGCGCTAGGAGCACGCAATTCCAGGACGATTTCTTTTCTGGCTGGAGGCGGAGGCATAGAGTCAGCGGCTTTCTCTCTGTCCTCGACGAGGATCGGAGTCGTGGAAGATCCCGCAGGTAGGGCTTGCGGGAGAAGAGCCGCGACGTCGGTCCCATGACACTGGGCAATGACCTGCGCGGAAGAAGACGGAAACTCGGAGCCAGTTTGAGCCAATCCCTTCTCGGCTTGGCGACGAACTAGTTTCTCTCGGAAAGAAAGATGACCGGCAACACAAGCCGGCGCTTCTGCCGGAGAAGTTGGAACCGAAGCCGGAGAAGTGGCCTCACCCATCTCGACGTCGGAATCCTTCTTATCACCTTGGGAGGAAGACATGTTGAGAGGAAAGTTATGAAACTAGAGAGGTTTTGAAGAAATGAACAAGGGAAGGTGTGAAGAAAATGAATGACAAGAGCTCACTACTTATAGAAGTATGGGTTCGGAATGTCGTCTCGACAACTTTTTTCCGCGGAATTTTAAATGTAAATTTCGTCTAATACACTGAACCTTGTCAAAATCACCTATCCACCCGCTAGAGTCACGACTCTAAACGGGCTGGGGGGCTAACTGTTGGGGTCAAAAACGGTTACGACAAATTTAACTTTTCGAAAATAGAATCTTTCGTACGAAAAAGCTTTACGGAAGAAAGAATCGAGATGCCCGACGAAGGCTCAAAACAGGTCGCTACGTAGCGACCGAGCGATCGTCCCACTCGGTCGCTACGTAGCGACCGAGCTCAAGCCAAAGCTCGGTCGCTACGTAGCGACCGAGCACTCGTCTCGCTCGGTCGCTACGTAGCGACCGGGCTCGAGCCAAAGCTCGGTCGCTACGTAGCGACCGAGCGATCGTCCCGCTCGGTCGCTACTATGCGACCGAGCTCAAGCCAAAGCTCGGTTGCTACGTAGCGACCGAGCACTCGTCTCGCTCGGTCGCTACGTAGCGACCGGGCTCGAGCCAAAGTTTGGTCGCTGTGTAGCGATTGAACCTTTCCGAACATCGATACAACACCAGTCCTTGCATTCTCGTCAAACCTTCGAATGCTATCTCCCGAAGACCGTAGCAAGCTCAGTCCATGTTTCCCGCTATTCTAATTCATCGATCAAACTTCGCGGATTAGAAACCGCGGAAAACTTGTAGTAAACGCGTCGAGTCGGAAGACGGCCCAAAGGGACCTAAAACACGACTCGAGGCCCATCCTACGATTTTTCCTAACCAAAAGCCCGTGAACCACAGCATGGTTCATGCTTGGCCCACGAGGAAGGATAAATGTCAAGTTTCCGCAGATAAATACGGAAGTTTTGAAGATAATTGTGAAGATCGGGAAAAATGGAATATCTCCATTTTTATGCTATGACGGCTTAAGGGCAGAAGAGTAAAAGCGTAAACCGACCTTGGAGCTAGTATATAAGGAGTCCTAGGCGAGGAGCAAGGGGAGGGAACTTTTCAGAGCAAACTTAGCACTTAGAGCAATTTAGGCAATTTTCCGTTTTTGTTATTTCGAGCTGCGACTCAATTAGGTTTAGCCGTCTTAGGGTTGCTAGAACTAGGAATCTCGCCGACAGCTCTCGAGCCCAGGCTTATACCTTGTTGTAACGCTCATACGCAGATTCAGAATAAGATCTACTTTGCTCTCTTTTCGATTTCTTATTTTTATCGTTGTTATTCTCGTGTTCTGATTGCTTGACGTGTGGTAATTAACAGATATCCGGGTCCTCTGGGAAATTAGGGTTTTCCTAGTTTCCTTATTTAAACGGAAATCGACAGTGTGAATTTCGGTTCCCACAATATGTGTACTGATGGACAGCCACAGACGCCCTGTGTGTGCTGGTGGACACCCACGGACGTCCTGTGTGTACTGAACAGACAGTCTACGTGGGTCAAAATCACACAAACAGTGCACGGAAGGGCCAGCGTGCTGAGTCCAAGGACCAGCGTGCTGATATGTGTACTGATGGACAGCCACAGACGTTATGTGTGTGTTGACGGACAAACACGGACAGCCACGGACGTCCTGTGTGTGCTGACGAACACCCACGGACGTCCTGTGTGTACTGAATAGACAGCCCACGTGGGCCAAAATCACCCGACCAGTCCACGGGAAGGGCCAGCGTGCTGAGTCCAAGGACCAGCGTGCTGATATGTGTACTGATGGACAGCCACGGACGTCCTGTGTTTGCTGACGGACACACACGGACACACACTGACACACACGGACAGCCACGGACGTCCTGTCTATGCTGACGGACACACACGGACGTCCTGTGTGTATTGAACAGACAGCCCACGTGGGCCAAAATCACCCACGGACAGCCAAAATCAACCGAGAAGCCAAAAATTCAAAAATTAATATTTTTGAAGAAAGTTTTCTGAAAGGAAACATCAAAAATATGTCAACAAAGAGTTTAGGATGTCAAGTGTTGATCAAAAAGTGCTGTAGACATCCGTTTAAACCACGAAACCCCAGAATTTGTAGCATGCAAAAGACATGGTTAGAAGCAAAAGAAAATCATGAAAATTTACCAGAAAATAGCTTTAACCATTCTTATGAAGCATGCAAAAAATCAGATTCAATTTCGAAGTATTTTTTTTTACTTTAAAAATACTCCCGGAACATAACCAATGTCTACTGGTGACGGACTGAAAAAGAGTTTTGTCTACGTGTGTGTCCGTCTGCCACGGACGTCCTGTGTGTGCTGACGGACACACACGGACACACACGGAAAGCCACGAACGTCCTGTGTGTGCTGACGGACACCCATGGATGTCCTGTGTGTGCTGACGAACACCCACAGACGTCCTTTGTGTACTGAATAGACAGCCCACGTGGGCCAAAATCACCTGACCAGTCCAAGGGAAGGGCCAGTGTGCTGAGTCCAAGGACCAGCGTGCTGATATGTGTACTGATGGACAGCCACGGACGTCCTGTGTGTGCTGATGGACACACACGGACACACACTGACACACACGGACAGCCACGGACGTCCTGTCTATGCTGACAGATAGCCACGGAAGTCCTGTGTATGCTGGCGGACTCCCACGGACGTCCTGTGTGTACTGAACAGACAGCCCACGTGGGCAAAAATCACACAAACAGTCCGCGGGAAGGGCCAGCGTGCTGATATGTGTACTGATGGACAGCCACGGACGTCCTTTGTCTGTTGACGGACACACACGGACACACACGGACAGCCACAGAAGTCTTGTGTGTGCTGACGGACACCCACAGACGTCCTGTGTGTGCTAACGGACACCCACGGACGTCCTGTGTGTGCTGACGGACACCCACGGACGTCCTGTGTGTACTGAACAGACAGCCCACGTGGGCCAAAATCACCCGAACAGTCTACGGGAAGGGCCAGCCTGCTGAGTCCAAGGACCAGCGTGCTGATATGTGTACTGATGGACAGCCACAGACGCCATGTGTATGCAGGTGGACACCCACGGACGTCCTGTGTGTACTGAACAGACAGTCCACGTGGGTCAAAATCACCCAAAAAGTGCACGGAAGGGCCAGCGTGCTGAGTCCAAGGACCAGCGTGCTGATATGTGTACTGATGGACAGCCACAGACGTTATGTGTGTGTTGATGGACAAACATGGACAGCCACGGACGTCCTGTGTGTGCTGACGAACACCCACGGACGTCCTGTGTGTACTGAATAGACAGCCCACGTGGGCCAAAATCACCCGACCAGTCCACGGGAAGGGCCAGCGTGCTGAGTCCAAGGACCAGCATGCTGATATGTGTACTGATGGACAGCCACGGACGTCCTGTGTGTGCTGACGGACACACACGGACACACACTGACACACACGGACAGCCACGGACGTCCTGTCTATGCTGACGGACACACACGGACGTCCTGTGTGTATTGAACAGACAGCCCACGTGGGCCAAAATCACCCACGGACAGCCAAAATCACCCGAGAAGCCAAAAATTTTAAATTTAATATTTTTGAAGAAAGTTTTCTGAAAGGAAACATCAAAAATATGTCAACAAAGAGTTTAGGATGTCAAGTGTTGATCAAAAAGTGCTGTAGACATCCGTTTAAACCACGAAACCCCAAAATTTGTAGCATGCAAAAGACATGGTTAGAAGCAAAAGAAAATCATGAAAATTTACCAGAAAATAGCTTTAACCATTCTTATGAAGCATGCTAAAAATCAGATTCAATTTTGAAGTATTTTTTTTTACATTAAAAATACTCCCGGAACACAACCAATGTCTACTGGTGACAGACTGAAAAAGTGTTTTGTCTACGTGTGTGTCCGTGTGTGTCCATCAGCCACAAACGTCCTGTGTGTGCTGACGGACACACACAGACACACACGGACAGCCACAGACGTCCTGTGTGTGCTGACGGACACACACGGACGTCCTGTGTGTGCTGACGGACACCCACAGACGACCTGTGTGTACTGAACAGACAGCCCATGTGGGCCAAAATACCCCCAAACTGTCCACGGGAAGGGCCAGCGTGCTGAGTCCAAGGACCACCGTGCTGATATGTGTACTGATGGACAGCCACGGACGTCCTGTGTGTGCTGACGGACACACATGGACACACTAAGACACACAGACAGCCACAAACATCCTGTGTGTGCTGACGGACAGCGACATACAGCCACGGACGTCCTGTGTGTGCTGGCGGACACCCACAAACATCTTGTGTGTACTGAACAAACTGTCCACGGGAAGGACCAGCGTGCTGATGTGTGTATTGATGGACAGCCACAGACGTTCTGTGTGTGCTGAAGGACACACACGGACACACACAGACAGCCACGGACGTCCTGTGTGTGCTGACGGACACACACGGACGTCCTGTGTGTACTGAACAGACAGCCCACGTGGGCCAAAATCACCCACGGACAGCCAAAATCACCCGAGAAGCCAAAAATTCAAAAATTAACATTTTTGAAGAAAGTTTTCTGAAAGGAGACATCAAAAATATGTCAACAAAGAGTTTAGGATGTCAAGTGTTCATCAAAAGTTGCTGTAGACATCCGTTTAGACCACGAATCCCCGAACTTTGTAGCATGCAAAAGACATGGTTATAAGCAAAAGAAAATCATGAAAATTTACCAGAAAATAGCTTTAACCATTCTTATGAAGCATGCAAAAAATCAGATTCAAATTCGAAGTATTTTTTTCTACATTAAAAATACTCCCGGAACACAACCAATGTCTACTGGTGACAGACTGAAAAAAAAAGTGTTTTGTCTATATAAGGGGTAGGCACTTTTCTGAGCCTACCCTCAGTACCCGAAGTGGTATGTAGTGTTGGACTGCTCGGTCCAACACTATCGATGGCTGGGTTGAGGTTGATGGCCGGATTGTCTCCGGTGAATTTTCTGGTAACTTTTCCAGCGAATTTTTTGGCAGACCGTTATGCCCCTAACTTCAAATTTTCGCGCTTGTGTGGTATTTGCCTGGTTTCATCCGTCTTCCAGTTGCTCTTAGGATTACATCTCAAGAGTGGTTGGAAAGATTGATGTTATCGGGGCAAATGAACATTCGGCGTATGAGTGGTGATTGGTAGCTAGTGTTTGTAGGCTCTGTGCTCGCGCACCCAACTACAGACCAACTATCTTCCTCAGTTTCTTCACTAGCATAGTTTTATGCTTGTTGAACTGATCCGGGGCAAGTAGGCTAGAAGGTGCATGGCATGTGACTGTTCAGAAATAATTTTCAGAGTTTTGTCGACATTTTTCAGACTATTTCGACTAAATATTTTTCATCATTCGAATCTCGTCCTGCTCTGAATAAACTCGCCTAGCATGAATAAAAATCGACAATAATAATTAACACTCGACCAGAACCATCAAGAGATGGTTTTTTGACCAAAAGACAGCCTGTCGAGAAATTAATTCACCGTGTCGATTTTTATTTAAATTCTGATCGATCAATCTTCAAACTGATCTTAAAAGAATTTTCTCGACCAAAATTCTATCTGCTCGTGAGGGTTATTACATTCTTCTCCCCTCAAAAGAATTTGTCCCCGAATTCTAAAAATGTAGCTGTACACTCTTTACTGAACAGTCTCTGAAAGGAGTTCTGGATATTAATCTGGCCTTATCTTAATCTGCCCATATCAAAACAACTCATGGTCGATCCCTTGTTTTCTCCCAACCGATCCTTTCTTTTCTGAGCAGCCACTTTCAAGATAACCAAATTCTTTACTCTGCACAGCTCTTGTCAACTACGGTCTGCATACTTTTTCTAACAATCTTGTATTTGTAGACTATCACTTTTCAACCTTTTCTAGCTGGCTTTCCCCCATAACAGCAACATGAAATTTGGAACGTGAGGTGATGTGCCATATGTGAATGTAACATCTCCAGTCTGGTCAATGTTAACTTGATTAGCCGTGCAACAATCAAACAAGAACATGCACGATCAATCACGCCAACATGATTCGGACCAGGGGTGCTACTCTCAAATAAACACACTCACCCATTCCAAGAATAATTTCACTTACAGTATTCTTTACACTTGTGATCTATCTGAGACCCTCTTCATAATCTTCTAACTACTACTAGAACTCGGCAAGAATCACTTGGTGAAATCCCTAGGCTATTGCAGTGAATCCAGGTTGAACAACAATATTGAGCAGCTTACTTCTAGATAGCAACAACTCTTCCAATTCCTTAAGCATAACTTCAAATTCTCTAGCTATCTGATTGTTCACTGTATTCTGATCCTTGTTATCTTCTCTTTTCCTAATGATCAAGATAATGGAATACACATCTTCAGCTTTTCCCAAAAGGTCTTCAACTCCCAAGAACGATACGAACGATGCTCCAATACTTGGTAGAATACCATTGTAGGCCAACAATAACTGCTCCTCTTCAAAAGACTTCTTTCCTTAATATCCTAATTGAGCTCGGTAACTAGATAGCCAATCTTATTCTAGATAGAAACATACCGCTCTAACGGAAGTACTGAGGAATGGGGAAAGGCATACCATAAATTTTTACATGGCAGCCAGTACTTCCAGGAATAAGAACGTATACTTGAATTCACCAAAGTGAATCCTTTCTAATACTATGACAGTGCTCGGGAACTACAACTATGTGTTGTTCCCGAATAAAACACAATATGGTCGGAAAATTCCATCCCTAGGCAAGATTTCTTACGACACCTTGATCACAATTCACTTTTTTTTTTAATCATTCATAAAAATTTTTAAAATTCACACAACAAACAATGGGATAAGAAGCAAACCTGTGATTGGACCTTTCAGGGATTTTGACGGTCCAATCAACTATAAAGTGTAGGCTCTACCCAAATAGCCTAACACTTGGATGTGGACTAACGGTAAGGAAACGCGGACAAGTTCAACAAGTGTTATCTTAGGTATAGGTAACATAGATCGGGTAACTTCATGAGGAAGGGTAACCTAAAATCCTAACTCTTCACAAGAACCACCAAAGCGCGAATGATGCAAACCTTCCAGGATTTCCCAAACTTTGAAAATCACGACCATTATGTCCTTGCTAGTCACAACCATAACGGCTCCTCGATCTTGATCTGATGAAATGTACACCCAAAATCATCCCCAAGTACTTACTTAACTCACTTCTTTAAACTGACCTTTGATCTGCAGCGGTTGGAAAATAAACGGTCTGCATGACTTGGTTAACTTCTTCAGAAATAATAGCTTCTTTAACATTCACGTCATACTCTAACATCTCCTCGAAGCTCTTAAACTCCATGGTCTTTTATCTACTCCAAAATTCTTGGCTAAGTTTCTAAAGATTTTTCGTATGATCTTTTGCTTATTCTCCAAACCATAATCGATGAATCCAATTCACTCGACCACGTATCTCGATGCTTGTGTAGAAAATACTACTTCTTGAACTCATGAAATCTGTCCAACTCGAACTCAACTCTCTAAAGTAATTCTTGACTCTCGACCAACAACTCATAGCGTTCATCTCCAAATAGCTTGCTGCCAAATCCTTCTTGTAATTCTCTGAACAACGGCCACGTGAATATTCTGCTCTGAGTGTTGGAACCAAAATCTGCCTCAAGCCAAAGTATACTTCGAACAGTTTAGTTCTTCTTCAGTATCTTATGGTCCCAACATCTTCTTCTTTGCATCATAAGCTTCATGATATTCCGTTGCAAACAGAATGCTTCTGGTGCTTCCATCATCTTGTAATACAGTCAAACCATCTCTTCCCCCAACGCTAAGCTTGAAACAAATGCTTAAGAAATCATGCTTGTATGGGTCTGGTGCTTGTACGTCTTAGCATGAGCTGGTTAGACTTGAGAAACCGGAATAATAAGTGCATCTATGTGATCAAGTGTAGTCGAATCCCTCTGAACTGGATCACAAACAACACCCACCTTGACATCGATAACACACGAGTCCGGAGATGTATTCGATGTATCAACTTTATCCCATATATCTCTCTAAAGAATTGGCATCCCCCACTTGAACTCAAAAGAACGGAAGGAAGGCATGAGGTTACTGATTCCTAACAGGACGGTAGTAAACCCCACCATGAGGGTAGCAAACTGGAGCCTGATGATAGTAACATCGGTAAGTACGGTCCACCCGTTCAAGCTTGTCTCGGTGCTTCTGCTATGAAAAATCCCTGTTAGGTAACTACCCATGACTATCTATCCTAGAAGGAACAATCCAGCATATCCTAGTTATCCTTGCGAGTCATTTTGACTCGAAAAACATTTGAAACAAGTCCCATTCTAGCATCGTATAACCATGCTCTGATACCACCTTTGTGACACCCCCGATCGTAGATAACCGGAAATGACATGGTCGATGTTCCTCGATGGTCGATATGAAGGTCTCAGAATACCTCCGATCACCTTAGACCAACAACCAAAGAACACCAACGCTCCTATCGAATATCACTCTAGGCTTTTCAACCCGAAAAAAGAAATATCCGATAGTTAGTTCGTCCGGACAAGGACTAATATCATATGGAACCCATACTTTAAAAACAATCTTTATATATATCATTTAAAGGCATCTTAAAAAATTTGTTATAAATTAGCCTCGAGGTTTTCGGTCTACAAATCTTATAAATAAGATATATCAAAATGACTTTGCAAGGATAATAAAACTACCGCTGGCTAATGACGTTCCTTCCCGTCCTAGAGTAAGGTCTCCTGTCAACTGGTTACCTGCATCACAAATGAGTCATGAGTAACTAATTTACTCAGTGAGCCTAGTCCCTCACCCCAATATATATTAATAATATTCTCAAGCAATCAACTTCATTTGTATGCAGTGGAAATATATTCCATAACTGAATATTTATATATAAGGCCTATCCTTCCATCATTGTGAATCTAATCATATACCTCACTTCCTATTCCCGTCTCTCATATCATTCATATAATTATATATATATATATACCAGACCCGAGAAACCACAAAGGCTAAATGAGTCTAGCAAGTTAGCATCACCATCATCGCCATCAGATATTCAAAGATCGAACATCTAACGCTGCATGAAGTTACACGGCCTCCAGGGTGCGACCCCATCATCGTGTCTTCGTGACCTTGTTCCATATCACAGGACCAATTCACGGTAATCATCATTCATACGAGAATATTTTGGAAGACAGGTTTATAATAAGACTTCACATGATTAATACTTCGATACTTAATTATATTTAATACTATACATATGTATTAGTACTTGAGAACAAGTACTAAGGTTTGGAATAAACCTCTATGATCATTCATAAATATTTAATAAGTGTTTACACTAAGTAAACACCTTACCAATTCAATATTGATCAAGAGACAAAGCCTATCAATCATCTACAATCAGTACGTTCAATCAAGAAATATTCATTCACTACTCATCAATCATCTATCTAGACTCACCTTTGATTCCAAGTGATTGGCTAAGGAAGACTAGACTCGAGCTCAACTAATAACACTCCATTGCACTCCGATTTCCTCAAGCTTTAAGATGAACTTGGTTGATATAACTTCAAGCTGAACACACGTCTAACCGATAAAATCAAAGGCTGGGTGATTCTAACCTCTTGGACACCAAACCTTCAGCTCTTAACCACACCAGAACACACTGATTAAAATCACAGGATGGTGAGAAAGGTTCGTCCATGCTCAATTCTCTTCTCTGAATTTTTTTTCTGAATTTTGCAACGTTTTTCTCACAGATTTTTCTCTCTTCTTTCTCTCTTTCTCTCTGAATTTTTCTCTGGTTTTTCTTGCAGGTTATGAACGTCCAGAGGAGAGAAGAAGGTGTTTTAAAGCATAAGGAGTTACTTCAGATGAGGGTTTACTCCCACACAAGGCAAAGCTGAGGCTAGACAGGTGGAGACATGCTTCAGCACACCAAGCAGCACAAGCAGCTGAACTTTTCCTTCCCATGAAGAAAGCTACAAGCAGCTGAAGCAAGTAGCTTGTGACCAGCATGTGACTTCTAATGAGCAAGCAGGCAAGCAAGTAGGTGCAGGTCATGTGACCTAATTACTGAGGAAGCAAGTAGGCTAGAAGGTGCAAGGCATGTGACTGTTCAGAAATAATTTTCAGAGTTTTGTCGATATTTTTTGGACTGTTTCGACTAAATATTTTTCATCATTCGAATCTCGTCCTGCTCTGAATAAACTTGCCTAGCATGAATAAAAATCCACAATAATAATTAACACTCGACCAGAACCATCAAGAGATGGTTTTTTGACCAAATGACAGCCTGTCGAGAGATTAATTCACCGTGTCGATTTTTATTTAAATTCTGATCGATAAATCTTCAAACTGATCTTAAAGAATTTTCTCGACCAAAATTCTATCTGCTCGTGAGGGTTATTACAGTGGGTGTCCATCAGCACACACAAGATGTCCGTGTTTGTCCGGCAGCACACACTGGACGTCAGTGGCTGTCAGTGTCTGTCCGTCAGCACACACAGGACGTCCGTGGTTGTCCATCAGTACACATATCAGCACGCTGGTCCTTGGACTCAGCACGCTGGCCCTTCCCATGGACTGTTTGGGTTATTTTGGCCCACGTGGGCTGTCTGTTCAGTACACACAGGACGCCCGTGGGTGTCCGCCAGCACACACAGGACGTCCGTGGCTGTCTGTGGCTGTTCGTCAGCACACACATGACGTCCGTGGCTGTCTGTGTGTGTCCGTAAGTGTCCGTGTGTGTCCGTCTGTGGCTGTCCATCAGTACAGATATCAGCACACTGGTCCTTGGACTCAACACGCTGGCCCTTCCCGTGGACTATTCGGGTGATTTTGGCCCACGTGGGCTCTCTGTTCAGTACACACGGGACGTCCGTGGGTGTCCGTCAGCACACACTGTATGTCTGTGGCTGTTCGTGTGTGTCCGTTAGAACACACAGGACGTCCGTGGCTGTCCATCAGTACACATATCAGTACGTTGGTCCTTGGACTAAACACGCTGACCCTTCCCGGGGACTGTTCGGGTGATTTTGGCCCACCTGGGCTGTCTGTTCAGTTCACAAAGGACATCTGTCGGTATTCACCAGCACCCACAGGATGTCTGTGGCTGTCCGTGTGTGTGTGTCTGTGTCCGTCAGCACACACATGACTTTTGTGGCTGTCTGTCAGTACACATATCAGCACGTTGGTCCTTGGACTCAGCACGCTTTCCCTTCCCGTCGACTGTTTGGGTGATTTTGGCCCACTTAGGCTGTCTGTTCAGTACACACAGGACATCCGTGGGTGTCCGCCAGCACACACAGGACGTCCGTGGCTCTCCGTATGTGTCTGTGTGTGTCTGTCAGCACACACAGGACGTCTGTGGCTGTCCATCAGTACACATATCAGCACGCTGGTCCTTGGACTCAGCACACTGGCCCATTCCGTGGACTGTTTGGGTGATTTTGGCCCACGTGGGCTGTCTGTTCGGTACACACAAGACGTCTGTGGGTGTCCGTCAGCACACACAGGACGTCTGTGGGTGTCCGTCAGAACACGCAAGACGTCTGTAGCTGTCCGTGTGTGTCCGTCAGCACACACAGGACGTCTGTGGCTGTCCATCAGTACACATATCAGCACGCTGGTCCTTGGACTCAGCACACTAGCCCTTCCTGTGAACTGTGTTGGTGATTTTGTCCCATGTGGGCTGTTTGTTAAGTATACACAGGACGTCCGTGGGTGTCCGTCAGCACACACAAGATGTCCGTGTTTGGCCGGCAGCACACACAGGACGTCCATGGCTGTCCATGTGTATTCGTCAGCACACACAGGACGTCCGTGGCTGTCCATCAGTACACATATCAGCACGTTGGTCCTTGGACTCAGCACGCTGGACCTTCCCGTGGACTGTTTGGGTGATTTTGGCCCACGTGGGCTGTCTGTTCAGTACACACAGGACGTCTGTTGGTGTCCCCCAGCACACACAGGACGTCCGTGGCTGTCTGTGGTTGTCCGTCAGCACACACAGGACGTCCGTGTGTGTCCGTCAGCACACACAGGACGTCCGTGGCTGTCCATCAGTACACATATCAGCACGTTGGTCCTTGGACTCAGCACGCTGGCCCTTCCGTGGACAGTTTGGGTGATTTTGGCCCACGTGGGCTGTCTGTTCAGTACACACACGATGTCTGTGGGTGTCCGTCAGCACACACAGGACGTCCGTGGGTGTCCGTCAGCCCACACAGAACGTCAGTGGCTGTCTGTGTGTGTCTGTGTGTTTCTGTCAGCACACACAGGACGTCTGTGGCTGTCCATCAGTACACATATCAGCACGCTGGTCCTTGGACTCAGCACACTGGCCTGTCCCGTGGACTGTTCGGGTGATTTTGGCCCACATGGGCTGTCTGTTCAGTACACACATGAAGTCTGTGGGTGTCCGTCAGCACACACAGGACGTCTGTGGGTGTCGGTCAGCACACACTGTGTTGTAGGCACAGATCGGGATGGTCGGACGGTACAGACTGAGGGTTGCTGCGGTTCAGTCTCGGCTCGGCTGGACGGTTCTGGCTGGGTCTACTCTTATATGCGGTTGTATAGAAAAGATAAATAGAAGAGAAGAATGGCGGATGGGATATGTTGCTGGATGTGTGTCTCTCTCAACAAGATCAAATGATGGTTTGAAGGATAGATATGGATCCGGTTCTTGCTGGACGTATGTCTCTCTCAAGATCAGGCAAGGGGTGGAATGGATCGATGGACTCCACAAAGAACAATGGATCGGCTCTTTGATATGTCAGGCGGCTGCTTTCAATAGTTTCACAAAACTGAAAGACTTAGGTTTCTTTGCTAAAGCAAAACGATTTTAATAAAAAGACTTAGCCAAAAATCGGCACACTACAAGGGTTTAAATAGTTGTCCCTTAATGGACTCTAAAAGATAAAAGGCCTAGACAAATGGACGACTCTTAAAAGGACTGACAATTGCCCAATGTCTTAACCGAAATAAATTAAAGAAAACAATAGACCGGTCGCGGATTGAGATGTTCGGATCAGAACTCATAGTATGCTTGCATGTTGCCTCATTAAAACATTATCGAGAAAACCCAGTGGGACAAAACCCGATGAAGGAAAACGAGTACAACACATACTACTCCTTTTGATGGACGGCTATATCTCTGAACCGGAAGCAAGTTGGTTGGTTGGATTGAGGATGAAGGTGGAAATGGTCAGGCCGGCTTCATTCTGGTCGATGGAGGAGAACTGGCTTGAATGGAAGGAGTCTTGAACCTCTAACGGTTCGCTGGTGTCTTCAAGCTTAAGTCGGCCAACTCGTGGATCAATAGTTGCTTGAATCCGGTTTGTTCCTGTGCAAGCAACTCCTGGACAGCTTTAGCAAATCCAGCTCTTATAACCCTTGAGCCGGACCTTGTGGTAGGACCTTTGCAGATGATGGGAACCTCAGTCGTGGGTACTTCAACATCCCCTCCCTCTTGAACAGGTTCTGTCCTCAGAATATCTCCGTCATCTGCAATATAAGGAGACAAATCAGACACATTGAACACTTGGGAAGCTTTAAACTCACCTGGCAGCTCTAGCCGGTAGGCATTGCCATTGATCCGGTCGAGCACTCAGAATGGTCAGTCCCCTCGTGGGGATAGTTTGCTCTTCTGTTCTTCCGGGAACCGTTGTGGCCTCATCTGGAGCCACACCCAGTCGCCTAGTTGGAAGATAACTTCCGTGCGCCCCTTGTTGAGCTTAATCTGGTTCCGTTCAGTCTTCTTCTCCAAAGTCTCCCTGACTTGCCAGTGCATGTTCTTCATGAACTCAGCCTTTTTGTCACCACTCTGGCTAACTTGCATGGCTGGGGGCAGTGCGGATAGGTCCATGGGCGTCTCTGGTCTAAAGCCATACACAATCTCAAAAGGGGAGAGATAGTAATAGAGTACTTTGCATGGTTATAAGAAAACTCAATGAAAGGCAAACAACTCAACCAATTTCTAAGATTCTTACCCACCGTAGCCCTCATAAGCTGAGAGAGTGTACAATTTACTACCTCGGTCTGACCATCTGTCTGTGGATGGCAAGTGGTCGAGAAAAGGAGCTTGGTACCAAGCTTTGTCCACAATTTCCTCCAGAAGTGGCTGAGGAATTTTGTGTCTCGGTCGGACAAAATGGTACGAGGCACTCCATGTAAGCGCACCACTTCCTTGAAGAAGAGATCGGCGGTTTGGCTTGCATCATTGGTGTTGGAACACAGAATGAAATGTGCCATCTTGGAGAACCTGTCCACTACAACAAAAATGGAATCCTTGTGTTCTATCTTGGGCAAGCCCAGCACAAAGTCCATAGACAAGTCGACCCATGGTGCAATAGGAATAGGTAAAGGCATGTGTAAGTCTCGCATGAACCCATGAGGAATGCACATGCGTTTCTCCTTGAAGAAGAACCTGTCCTGCTGACAGAACGGACCCATGGCTCCCTTAGCCGTATTACTGTAAAGCTTAGAAAAATCAGGGTCAGTTTCATAAGACATTTTAATTTGTTCAAAACCCATGACCTTAGCCTCCATGGTGGTAATGAGTGTGTGGCGCCGGGATAGAGCATCTGCCACTACGTATTCCTTCCCCTTCTAGTACTTGATTACATAGGGAAATGTCTCCACGAATACCAGCCACCTAGCATGCCTCTTCTTGAGTGTTGTCTGGCCCCTCAAATGCTTAAGAGTCTCATGATCTGTATGAATAATAAACTCTTTAGACAGAAGATAATGTTGCCAAGTTTCAAGTGACCTTACTAGAGCATATAGCTCTTTATCATAGATGGGATAATTGAGGGCGGCTCCACTCAATTTCTCACTGAAGAAAGCAACTGGCCGGCCTCCTTGGGTCTGTACGGCTCCTATTCATGTCCCTGAAGCATCACACTCAATCTCAAAAGTTTTATCAAAATCAGGAAGAGTTAGGACCGGTGCATGTGTCAAACTATTTTTAAGCCTGTTGAAAGACTCCTCTTGGGCAGGACCGCAAGTAAAGGATACGTTCTTCTTGATCACGGAGGTCATTGGGGTGGCAACGGTACTGAAATCCTTCACGAATCGTCGATAAAAACTGGCCAGTCCATGGAAGCTGCGGACATGTCCGATCGTGGTCGGGGTCGGCCAGTCTTGTATCGCCTTTATCTTCTCCTCATCAACCTTCAGTCCCTGTGAACTCACAACAAAACCTAAAAATACCAACTGATCAGTGCAGAAAACACATTTCTTAAGGTTAGCATAAAGGCCTTCTTGCCTCAAGGCTTTCAAGACCTGTTCTAGATGTCCAATGTGTTCAATTAAGGACCTGCTGTAAATCAGGATGTCATCAAAGTATACAACCACAAATTTACCAATGTAAGGTCGGAGGACCTCGTTCATGAGCCTCATGAATGTGCTAGGGGCGTTGGTAAGGCCAAACAGCATCACCAGCCACTCGTACAGACCTTGATTGGTCTTGAAGGCGGTTTTCCACTCATCTCCTTCCTTCATGCGGACTTGATGGTATCCACTGTGACACCCCCGATCATAGATAACCGGAAATTACACGGTCGATGTTCCCTGCTGGTCTACCCGAGGTTCTCGAAATAAATCCGATCGCCTTAGACCAACAATCAAAGAACACAGACGCTCCTATCGGATATTACTCTAGGCTTTTCAACCCGATAAAGCAATATTCGATAGTTAGTTCGTCCCGGACAAGGACTAATATCATATGAGAACTCATGATTTATATACATATTTTATACATTATTTATTTACTTTAAACATCCTGCAAAGTGTTATAGTTTTATCCTAGGGCCTATTGCCCAACAACGTTTTAAGTAAATATACATCAAAAGGTATGTTGCAAGGACAACAAAATACTACCGCTGGTTAGCCGTTCCTTCCGTCCAAAAAGTAAAGTGTCTCCCGCCTAAGGGTTAACTGCACACACGAATGAGTCATGAACAACACAATCAAAAGTAAACCAAACAGTTATCAAATGCATATACATGATCATGCAAGTACTAGTACTATACTTTAATATCGTTCATCATTGTGAATTCTTATTTTAAACATCACTTCCACAACACCCGCCCGTTACCATACTCATATAATACAATATATATACTAGACCCGAGAAACCACTAAGGCTAACCGAGACTAGTGAGTTAGCATCACCATCATTGTCGAATGTCCGGTATGAACAATCCGACACTGCATCGTCATGCAGTACACGGTCTCCAGGGAGCTACCCCATCATCGTGTCTTCATGACCTTGTTCCGTTCGCAGGACCAAGTCACGGTAATGCGGGGGCTTTAGGGATAGTGAATATAACAAGACTTCACATGATTTAACTTCCATAATTATTCTAAAATTAATCCATAATTAATCCTTAATTAATCATATTAACTCTTAATTAATCCTAGATTCATCCTTAATTAATCTCATATTAATCTTTAATTAATCCAAGATTAGTACTTAATTAATCATGATTAATCCTTAATTAATCTCATATTAATTCTCAATTAAGCCAAGATTAATTCTTAATTAAACCACGATTAATCCATAATCAAAACCATGATTATTTCATAATTAAGATTAGTACTTGAGAACAAGTACTATGATTATGATTAACCTCACTTTAACCTTTTGATTAATCTTCAAGTGTAAGTGTTTACACTAAGTAAACACCATACACTTCTTAAAGGATTCAAAGACTTTACTATCTAATTGAGATACTATAATTTAAAGTCAATCATGTACTCATTCCTGATCTATCTCATATTCTGTCTAGACTCACCTAAAGATCCGTCTTGAAACTAGCTTGGACAAGACTTGAGTTCCTCTTAAACAAGTCTGAAAGGACAGGATGGGACTAGCAAAGCTCCACACCTTAGCTGATCAAAACAGAGCAAGGTTTGGTTCAGAACATCAACAATCTGACAGTTCGGTTCAGGCTAAACTACTTAAATCAATTTAGTTCAAGCTCGGTTTCTCTCATACCAGATCAGATCAGTTCAGTTATATTCAGTTAACAACAGTTCAGGAAAATATCAGACTGAGTTCAGTTTGGTTTAAGTCCAATCAATCCATAACAGCTTAGCAAACTGTTTTTAAGAGATGAATTCAAACCGAAACTAAACAAGAACTGAACTGTATCATAACTTATACAACTGATCCGACCAAGATCTAAGGTAGCCATGAACTGTTCTGATCAGATACTGACTGAGGCTAGGAGACCAAAGCTTACCAAGATAAACCAAAGGACTAGATGGCCTCACCTGATCCTCTTCTCCAAGATAAGCTTGTGGCTGGACTGATCAAAGAGAAAGATCAAGGTCTGATCATGATCTGAACTCAACTAGGTCTAGGGTTTTATTTAAAAATCTCACCTTCTGATCTTTCTCAAGAACCAAACTGATCTAGGGTTGAACATTAGATCACTACCAATTTTTTCTTGATTTATTTTCCTGATTATTCTCACTGATTTTTCTGTTCTTCTTTCTCTCTTTCTCTCTGAAATATTCTTGGTTTTTCTGTAGGTTTCAGAACGTGGGAAGCAGCTGGAGGAGGGTTAAATACAAGCTGTGGTTGCTTCACCTGAGGGTTTAGCTCATAACAAAGCATGGCTAAGAGTAGACAGTTGGCAACCTGCTTCATCATCTGCAGCAGACTGTCCTTTCCTTCCCATGAAGCAGTCTCCAGCCAATCAAAATTAATCAAAGGGAAAGGAAACAAGCACACAGGCAGCTTGTGATTGTCATGTGCCATTTACTGAAGAAGCTAATTAAGCAGCCAGGTGCAAGTCAAGTGACTGAATACTGAACAAGCAGGCTGGTGGAAGACATGAGTCTGGTCCAAAATTAATTAGGCAGTTGGTTGATCATTTAAATTATTTTTCAACCAAATATTCCTTGTCTTTGTCTCTCGTCTTGTCCCGGAAAGTCTCGTCCAGCTTAATAAAAATTTGACCAAAATATTTAAGACTCGGCCAAACTATCAAGTGAAGGTCTTTCGACCACAAGACAGTCCCGTCGATAAATTAATCTACCGGGTCGATTTTTATTTTTATTAATCATGGTCGAACCAATTAAAAACTGGTCGAGCAGGATTTTTCTCGACCAAAAATTTATTGGCTCGTGAGGGTTATTACATCCACTCATGAGATCAATCTTAGAAAACACAACAGACCCACTCAGCTCATCCAACATATCATCTAATCTAGGTATAGGGTACCGATATTTGATGGTTATGTTGATGATGGCTCGGCAGTCCACACACATGCGTCACGTTCCATCCTTCTTAGGCACCATAGAACCGGGACTGCACAGGGGCTAAGGCTCTCGCGGATGTAGCCTTTGTCCATGAGGTCTTGGACCTGCCGCTGCAACTCCCTAGCTTCCTCAGGGTTGACACGGTAAGCGGCTCGATTTGGTAGGGGAGCGCCGGGTACAAGGTCGATCTGATGTTCTATGCCACGGACAGGGGGTAAACCGGCTGCAATCTCATCATGAATGGCATCCTTGTAACGTCCCATGAGGTCTTGTACTACGCCCGGTACTTCAGGAGCCTCAAAACCTGCAAAACAACCTTCCTTAAAGATCATTAGTAGCACCTGTGTCTCATGTTGTAATGATTTAAGCACTTGTCCAGAAGTCATGTAAAGGTTAGTATTACTTACCTGGCCGGACTGTGCCATTGCCTTCTGCATGTCATGAACTTGGGGGCTGAGAGGTGCTATGCTGTGCTTCTTGTTGTTGTGGGTGAAGCTATAGACGTTGGTGCGTCCATGGTGAAGGGTCTCCTTGTCAAACTGCCATGGCCTTCCTAGAAGTATATGGCCGGCTTGCATGGGTACAACATCACACTTGACCTGGTCATTACTTGCCAATACTGAAGGACACAACAACTTGTTCGGCAATCTTGAGCTCAGTCTCATCATTGAGCCATTTGAGACGGTATGGCCGAGGATGCGCAGTTTTTACCAACCCTAGCTTATCAACAAGATACTTGCTAGCCATGTTAGTACAAGAACCACCATCAATGATCAAGCTACATACCTTGTGATCAATACTACATCTTGTGTGAAAGATGTTCTCCCGCTGGATGGTCTCTGGATCAAAGAGGGTGCTAAGAGCTCTCCGGGTCACTAGCAGCTCGCCTGTCTCCGGGTAGTCGGTCACTTCCTCATCAGATATCACTGCCGCAGCCTCTGCCTCATCTCGGGATTCATACTCGCCATCTCCCTTTAGGACCATCACTCATTTGTTTGGGCAATCCCGGGCATAGTGGCCCTTGCCCTGACACTTATAACAAACGATGTCACGAGTACGCAAAGTTTGGGCTTGAGTCTTACCCTGCTCTGGTTTGGGTGCGTTGGACGAGTCAGCCTGGTTCGTCTTGAATCGGCTCTCAATCTCAATCGCCTTGCCCTTGTCGCCATGTTTTGCACCCGGTTGAGTCCACGCGGGTTTGCTGCGACTGGTGTTGGCCGTCTTGCGCTAGATGTGCTGCTCGGCTTCCGTAGCAAAATGCAGTAGGTCGTTGAAATCTTCATACTGTTGTCTCTCCACCTTGCTGGCAATGCGGTCTTGCAGCCCTTCCAGGAATTGGGACATCATCGTCTCTTCGGGCTCGTCGGTATCAAGCTTGTTCCTAAGTGCCTCGAACTCCTCAAAGTACTCCTCCACGGTCTTAGTTCCCTGCGTATGTTTACGAAAACATTTTAGCACATCACGCTGGTAGTAAGATGGAATGTACCTCATGCGAAGCTTGGTCCGCATCTCGGTCCAATTACGCGCTCTCCACACTGGTCCAGACTAGGCGACGTCTCCATCCGACCATGAAAGAGCATTGTCCGTCAGCTGGGCTGCTGCTAGGGCGACCTTCTTAGCCTCGCTATACTGGTAATAGTCAAAGATGTACTCCTTGCGCTTCTCTCACACGATGTAAGCATCCAGATCAACCTTGCCGGCAAACGTTAGAGGGTTCAGCTTAAGCGCCTTGCCTCCTAACCATGGCTCTTCCTCCTCTCGGTATCGACCTCCTTTATGGTCACGGCCTCCTCCTACTTGGTCCCGGTGTCCTCGCGCGTTCCTCCTTCGTCCCCGGTTCAGCCTTTCCTCGTCCTGACTGCGCTTATCATCAGTCATGTCCGAGTCCGAGACAGTGTCATGCAGGTCCGGCTGGTTCCTCCTGGGTGGCCGAGGTCCATTGGGCCTGCCTCCCTGCCGTAGCTGAGCAAGCTCGGCAGTGATAGCCCTAAGATTCGCCCTCAGCTCTTTGGCTAGGAGCTGAGCGTTTATGGCCGCTTGGTCTTGACCTACATCTCCCATATTTTTTGAAAAGGAAACTCAAAGAAAAGATCAAAGGCAAAAGGGTTTAAATAGAGGCTTGGGTCGGGTACTAGAGTATCGACCAAGGCAAAGAAATAAATGTGGAATTAAAGTTGAAAATCGAATCAAGATTAAAAAGGAAAGTGGGAATATTTTCTTATTTTTTTTTGAAAACTTGGAAAGAAAGCAAAACTAATTTTTTTAAATGCAAAAATCGAAAACTTGGAGAACTATCCGAAAAATTCAAAAAAAAAAAAACGAAAGTAAATTTTTTTTTTTGAAGTGCAACGGCTAGGGATGGTTTTAGGCACGGATCGGGTCAGTTCGTAGGGATGGTTCATAGGAAACTTCAGCTCTGATACCAAAATTTTTTTTTTTTGAAGTGCAACGGCTAGGGATGGTTCACATGAAACTTCAGCTCTGATACCAAAATGTTGTAGGCACGGATCGGGATGGTCGGACGGTACGGACTGAGGGTTGCTGCGTTTCAGTCTCGGCTCGGCTGGACGGTTCCGGCTGGGTCTACTCTTATATGCGGTTGTACAGAAAAGATAAATATTAGAGAAGAATGGCGGATGGGATCTGTTGCTGGACGTGTGTCTGTCTCAACAAGATCAAAGGATGGTTTGAAGGATAGATATGGATCCGGTTCTTGCTGGACGTATGTCTCTCTCAAGATCGGACAAGGGATGGAATGGATCGATGGACTCCACAAAGAACAATGGATCGGCTCTCTGATATGTCAGGCGGCTGCTCTCAATAGTTTCACACAACTGAAAGACTTAGGGTTTCTTTGCTAAAGGAAAACGATTTTCATAAAAAGACTTAGCCAAAAATTGGCACACTACAAGGGTTTAAATAGTTGTCCCTTAATGGACTCTAAAAGATAAAAGGCCTAAACAAATGGACGACTCTTAAAAGGACTGACAATTGCCCAAAGTCTTAACCAAAATAAATTAAAGAAAACAATAGACCGGTCGCGGATTGAGATGTCCGGATCAGAACTCAGAGTATGCTTGCATGTTGCCTCATTAAAACCTTATCGGGAAAACCCAGTGGGACAAAACCCGATGAAGGAAAAAGAGTACAACACATACTACTCCATCTGATGGACGGCTATATCTCTGAACCGGAAGCAAGTTGGTTGGATGGATTGAGGATGAAGGTGGAAATGGTCAGGCCGGCTTCATTCTGGTCGATGGAGGAGAACTGGCTTGAATGGAAGGAGTCTTGAACCTTTAACGGTTTGCTGATGTCTTCAAGCTTTAAGTCGGCCAACTCCTGGATCAATAGTTGCTTGAATCCGGTTTGTTTCTGTGCAAGCAACTCCTGGACAGCTTTGGCAAATCCAGCTCCTATAACCCTTGAGCCGGACCTTGTGGTAGGACCTTTGCGGATGATGGGAACCTCAGTCGTGGGTACTACAACATCCCCTCCCTCTTGAAAAGGTTCTAACCTCAGAACATCTCCGTCATCTGCAGTATAAGGAGACAAATCAGACACATTGAACGTTCGGGAAGCTTTAAACTCACCTGGCAGCTCTATCCGGTAGGCATTGTCATTGATCCGGTCGAGCACTCGGAATGGTCCGTCCCCTCGTGGGGATAGTTTGCTCTTTCGTTCTTCCGAAAACCGCTCTGGCCTCATGTGGAGCCACACCCAGTAGCCTGGTTGGAAGATAACTTCCGTGCGCCCCTTGTTGAGCTTAATCCGGTTCCGTTCAGCCTTCTTCTCCAAAGTATCCCTGACTTGCCGTTGCATGTTCTTCACGAACTCAGCCTTTTTGTCACCACTCTGTCTACCTTGCATGGCTGGGGGAAGTGCGGATAGGTCAGTGGGTGTCTCTGGTCTAAAGCCATACACAATCTCAAAAGGGGAGAGATTAGTAATAGAGTGCCTTGCATGGTTATAAGCAAACTCAACGAAAAGCAAACAACTCAACCAATTTCTAAGATTTTTACCCACCGTAGCCCTCAACAGCTGAGAGAGTGTACAGTTTACTACCTCGGTCTGACCATCTGTCTGTGGATGGCAAGTGGTCGAGAAAAGGAGCTTGGTACCAAGCTTTTTCCACAATGTCCTCCAGAAGTGGCTGAGGAATTTTGTGTCTCGGTCGGACACAATGGTATGAGGCACTCCATGTAAGCGCACAACTTCCTTGAAGAAGAGATCGGCGGTTTGGCTTGCATCATTGGTCTTGGAACACAGAATGAAATGTGCCATCTTGGAGAACCTGTCCACTACAACAAAAATGGAATCCATGTGTTCTATCTTGGGCAAGCCCAGCACAAAGTCCATAGACAGGTCGACCCATGGTGCAATAGGAATAGGTAAAGGCATGTGTAAACCATAAGGACGCGACCTGGATTTGGTTTTGAGGCAGACAGTGCACTTGGCGCAAAGGCTCTCGACATAGCGCCTCATCCGGGGCCAATAGAAGTGGTCGGACAGGACGCTCAGGGTTTTGTCTCGACCAAAATGCCCCATCAACCCGCCCCCATGAGCTTCTCGGGTCAGTAAGTCTCGCATGGACCCATGGGGAATGCACAGGCGTTTCTCCTTGAAGAGGAACCCATCCTGCTGATAGAATGGACCCATGGCTCCCTTAGCCGTATTACTGTAAAGCTCAGAAAAATCAGGGTCAGTAAGTTGTTCAAAACCCATGATCTTAGCCTCCATGGTGGTAATGAGTGTGTGGCGCCGGGATAGAGCATCTGCCACTACGTTGTCCTTCCCCTTCTTGTACTTGATCACATAGGGAAAAGTCTCCACGAATACCAGCCACCTAGCATGCCTCTTCTTAAGTGTTGTCTGGCCCCTCAAATGCTTAAGAGTCTCGTGATCTGTATGAATAATAAACTCTTTAGACAGAAGATAATGTTGCCAAGTTTCAAGTGACCTTATTAGAGCATATAGCTCTTTATCATAGGTGGGATAATTGAGGGCGGCTCCACTCAATTTCTCACTGAAGAAAGCAACTGGCCGGCCTCCTTGGGTCAGTACGGCTCCTATTCCTGTCCCTAAAGCATCACACTCAATCTCAAAAGGTTTATCAAAATCAGGATGAGTTAGGACCGGTGCATGTGTCAAACTATATTTAAGCCTGTTGAAAGACTCCTCTTGGGCAGGACCCCAAGTAAAGTATACGTTCTTCTTGATCACGGAGGTCATTGGGGTGGCAATGGTACTGAAATCCTTCACGAATCGTCGATAGAAACTGGCCAGTCCATGAAAGCTGCGGACATGTCCGATCGTGGTCGGGGTCGGCCAGTCTTGTATCGCCTTGATCTTCTCTTCATCAACCTTCAGTCCCTGTGAACTCACAACAAAACCTAAAAATACCAACTGATCAGTGCAGAAAACACATTTCTTAAGGTTAGCATAAAGGCCTTCTTGCCTCACGGCTTTCAAGACCTGTTCTAGATGTCCAATCTGTTCAGTTAAAGACCTGCTGTAAATCAGGATGTCATCAAAGTATACAACCATAAATTTACCAATGTAAGGTCGGAGGACCTCGTTCATGAGCCTCATGAATGTGCTAGGGGCGTTGGTAAGGCCTAACGGCATCACCAGCCACTCGTACAGACCTTGCTTGGTCTTGAAGGCGGTTTTTCACTCATCTCCTTCCTTCATGCGGACTTGATGGTATCCACTCCTGAGATCAATCTTAGAAAACACAACAGACCCACTCAGTTCATCCAACATATCATCTAATCTAGGTATAGGGTACCGATATTTGATGGTTATGTTGTTGATGGCTCGGCAGTCCACACACATGCGCCACGTTCCATCCTTCTTAGGCACCAATAGAACTGGGACCGAACAGGGGCTAAGGCTCTCGCGGATGTAGCCTTTGTCCATGAGGTCTTGGACCTGCCGGTGCAACTCCTTAGCTTCCTCAGGGTTGACACGGTAAGCGGCTCGGTTTGGTAGGGGCGCGTCGGGTACAAGGTCGATCTGATGTTCTATGCCACGGACAAGGGGTAAACCGGCTGGAATCTCATCTGGAAAGACATCCTTGTAATGTCCCATGAGGTCTTGTACTACGTCTGGTACTTCAGGAGCCTCAAAACCTGCAAAACAACCTTCCTTAAAGATCATTAGTAGCACTTGTGTCTCATGTTGTAATGATGTAAGCACTTGTCCAGAAGTCATGTAAAGGTTAGTATTACTTACCTGGCCGGACTGTGCCATTGCCTTCTGCATGTCATGAACTTCTTGGGGGCTGAGAGGTGCTAGTCTGTGCTTCTTGTTGTTGTGGGTGAAGCTATAGACGTTGGTGCGTCCATGGTGAAGGGTCTCCTTGTCAAACTGCCATGGCCTTCCTAGAAGTATATGGCCGGCTTGCATGGGTACAACATCAAACTTGACCTGGTCATGGTACTTGCCAATACTGAAGGACACAACAACTTGTTCGGCAATCTTGAGCTCAGTCTCATCATTGAGCCATTTGAGACGGTATTGCCGAGGATGGGCAGTTTTTACCAACCCTAGCTTATCAACAAGATACTTGCTAGCCACGTTAGTACAAGAACCACCATCAATGATCAAGCTACATAGCTTGTGATCAATACTACATCTTGTGTGAAAGATGTTCTCCCGCTGGATTGTCTCTGGATCAAAGGGGGTGCTAAGAGCTCTCCGGGTCACTAGCAGCTCGCCTGTCTCCGGGTAGTCGGTCACTTCCTCATCAGAGATCACTGCTGCGGCCTCTGCCTCATCTTGGGATTCATACTCGCCATCTCCCTTTAGGACCATCAACCGTTTGTTTGGGCAATCCCGGGCGTAGTGGCCCTTGCCCTGACACTTATAACAAACAATGTCACGAGTACACAAAGTTTGGGCTTGAGTCTTACCCTGCTCTAGTTTGGGTGCGTTGTACGAGTCAGCCTGGTTCGTCTTGAATTGGCTCTTGATCTCAATCGCCTTGCCCTTGTCGCCATGTTTTGCACCCGGTTGAGTCCACGCGGGTTTGCTGCGACTGGTGCTGGCCTATTTGCGCTTGATGTGCTGCTCGGCTTGCGTAGCAAAGTGCAGTAGGTCGTTGAAATCTTCATACTGTTGTCTCTCCACCTTGCTGGCAATGCAGTCTTGCAGTCCTTCCAGGAATTGGGACATCATCGTCTCTTCAGGCTCGTCGGTATCAAGCTTGTTCCTAAGTGCCTCGAACTCGTCAAAGTACTCCTCCACGGTCTTAGTTCCCTGCGTAAGTTTACGAAAACGTTTTAGCACATCACGCTGGTAGTAAGATGGAATGTACCTCGCGCGAAGCTTGGTCCGCATCTCGGTCCAATTACGCGCTCTCCACACTGGTCCGGACTTGGCGACGTCTCGATCCGACCATGAAAGAGCATTGTCCGTCAGCTGGGCTGCTGCTAGGGCGACCTTCTTAGCCTCGGTATACTGGTAATAGTCGAAGATGTACTCCATGCGCTTCTCCCACACGATGTAAGCATCCAGATTAACCTTACCGGCAAACGTTGGAGGGTTCAGCTTAAGCGCCTTGCCTCCTAACCATGGCTCTTCCTCCTCTCAGTCTCGATCTCCTCTATGGTCGCGGCCTCCTCCTACTTGGACCCGGTGTCCTCGCGCGTTCCTGCTTCGTCCCCGGTTCAGCCTTTCCTCCTCATGACTGCGCTTATCATCAGTACTGTCCACGTCCGAGTCAGTGTCATGCAGATCCGGCTGGTTTCTCCCAGGTGGCCGAGGTCCGTTGGGCCTGCCTCCCTGCCGTAGCTGAGCAAGCTCGGTGGTGATAGCCCTAAGATTCGCCCTCAGCTCTTCATTGTCGGCTAGGAGCTGAGCGTTTATGGCCGCTTGGTCTTGACCTACATCTCCCATATTTTCTGAAAAAGAAACTCAAAGAAAAGATCTAAGGCAAAAGGGTTGAAATAGAGGCTTGGGTCGGGTACTAGAGTATCGACCAAGGCAAAGAAATAAATGCGGAATTAAAGTTAAAAATCGAATCAAGATTAAAAAGGAAAGTGGGAATAGTTTCTTATTTTTTTCTGAAAACTTGGAAAGAAAGCAAAACTATTTTTTTTTTAAATGCAAAAATCGAAAACTTGGAGAACAATCCGAAAAATTCAAAAAAAAAAAAAAGGAAAGTAAATATTTTTTATTTTTAAAGGCGACGGCTAGGCTTCAGAAAGAACTGAGTTTCACAGGAAACTTCAGCTCTGATACCAAAATATTGTAGGCGCGGATCAGGATGGTCGGACGGTACAGACTGAGGGTTGCTGCAGTTCAGTCTCGGCTCGGCTGGACGGTTCCGGCTGGGTCTACTCTTATATGCGGTTGTACAGAAAAGATAAATAGAAGAGAAGAATGGCGGATGGGATCTGTTGCTG
>NC_024801.2:28903076-28928902 GCF_000309985.2 Brassica rapa
GACGGACAAACACGGACACACATGGACACACACGGACAACCAAAGACGTCCTGTGTGTGCTGACGGACAGCCACGGACAGCCACAGACGTCCTGTGTGTGCTGGCGGACACCCACGACCGTCCTGTGTGTACTGAACAGACAGCCCACGTGGGTCAAAATTAGCCGAACAGTCCACGGGAAGTACCAGGGTGCTGAGTCCAAGGACCAGCGTGCTGATATGTGTACTGATAGACAGCCACAGACGTTCTGTGTGTGCTGACAGACACACACGGACACATACGAAAGTCCTGTGTGTGCTGACGGACACACACGGACGTCCTGTGTGTGCTGATGGACAGCCACAGACAGCCACGGACATCTTGTGTGTGCTGGCGTACACCCACAGACACACACGGACAGCCACGGACGTCCTGTGTGTGCTGATGGAAAGCCAAAGACAGCCACGGACGTCATGTGTGTGCTGACAGACAGCCACAGACGTCCTGTGTGCTGGCGGACACCCACGGACGTCCTGTGTGTACTGAACAGACAGCCCACATGGGCCAAAACCACCCAAATAGTCCACGGGAAGGGCCAGAGTGCTGATTCCAAGGACCAACGTGCTCATATGTGTACTGATGGACAGCCACGGACGTCCTGTGTGTGCTGACAGACACAGACGGACACACACGGACAACCACGGACGTCCTGTGTATGTGGCTGACGGACACACACAGACTTCATGTGTGTTATGACGGACACCCATGGACGTCCAGTGTGTACTGAACATACAGCCCACGTGGGCCAAAATCACCCGAACAGTCCACAGGAAAGGCCAGCGTGCTGAGTCCAAGGACCAGCGTTCTGATATGTGTACTGATGGACAGCCACGGACGTTCTGTGTGTGCTGACGGACAGCCACGGACGTCCTGTGAGTGCTGACAGACAAACACGGACACACATGGACACACACGGACCACCACAGACGTCCTGTGTGTGCTGACGGACAGCCACAGACGTCCTGTGTGTGCTGGCGGACACCTACGGCCGTCCTGTGTGTACTTAACAGACAGCCCACGTGGGCCAAAATTATCCAAACAGTTCACGGGAAGGGCCAGCGTGCTGAGTCCAAGGACCAGCGTGCTGATATGTGTACTGATGGACAGCCACAGACGTCCTGTGTGTGCTGACGGACACACATGGACACACACGGTAGTCCTGTGTGTGATGACAGACACACATGGACGTCATGTGTGTGCTGACGGACACCCACAGACATCCTGTGTGTACTGAACAGACAGCCCAGATGGGCCAAAATCACCCGAACAGTCCACGGGAAGGGCTAGCGTGCTGAGTCCAAGTACCAGCGTGCTGATATGTGTACTGATGGACAGCCACGGATGTCCTGTGTGTGCTGGCGGACAGCCACGGACGTCCTGTGTGTACTGAACAGACAGCCCACGTGGGCCAAAATCACCCGAAATGTCCACGGGAAGGGTCAGCGTTCTGAGTCCAAGGCCCAACTTGCCGATATGTGTACTGAAGGACAGCCACGGACGTCTTGTGTGTGCTGATGGACACACACGGACAGCCACGGATGTCCTGTGTGTGCTGACGGACAGACACAGACGTCATGTGTGTTCTGACGGACACCCACGGACATCCTGTGTGTACTGAACAGACAGCCCACGTGGGCCAAAATCACCCGAACAGTCCACGGGAAGGGCTAGCATGCTGAGTCCAAGGACCAGCGTGCTGATATGTGTACTGATGGACAGCAACGGATGTCCTGTGTGTGCTGGCGGACAGCCATGGACGTCCTGTGTGTACTGAACAGACAGCCCACATGGGCCAAATCACCCGAAATGTCCACGGGAAGGGTCAGCGTGCTGAGTCCAAGGACCAACTTGCTGATATGTGTACTGATGGAAAGCCACGGACGTCCTGTGTGTACTGAACAGACAGGCCACGTGGGCCAAAATCACCCGAAATGTCCACGGGAAGGGTCAGCGTTCTGAGTCCAAGGCCCAACTTGCCGATATGTGTACTGAAGGACAGCCACGGACGTCTTGTGTTTCTGATATACACACGGACACACACGGACGTCCTGTGTGTGCCTAAGGACACACACGGACGTCCTGTGTGTGCTGACGGACACCCACGGACGTCCTGTGTGTGCTGACGGACACCCACAGACATCCGGTGTGTACTGAACAGACATCCTGTGTGTACTTAACAGACAGCCCACGTGGGCCAAAATCACCCGAACAGTCCACGGGAAGGGCCAGCGTGCTGAGTCCAAGGACCAGCGTGCTGAGTCCAAGGACCAGCGTGCTGATATGTGTTCTGATGGACAGCCCAATCGTCCTGTGTGTGCTGACGGACACACACGAACACACACGGACTGCCACAGACTTCCTGTGTGTGCTGACGGCCAGCCACAGACAGCCACGGACGTCCTGTGTGTGCTGACGGACAGCCACGGACTGCCACAGATGTTCTGTGTGTGCTGACGGACAGCCACAGACAGCCACGGACGTCCTGTGTGTGCTTGCGGACACCCACGGACGTCCTGTGTGTACTGATGGACACCCACGGACGTCCTGTGTGTGCTGATGGACAGCCACAGACAGCCACAGACATCCTGTGTGTGCTGGCGGACACCCACGGACACACACGGACAGCCACGAACGTCCTGTGTGTGCTGACGGAAAGCCACAGACAGCCACGGACATCCTGTGTGTGCTGACGGACAGTTACAGACAGCCACAGACGTCCTGTGTGCTGGCGGACACCCACAGAAGTCCTGTGTGTACTGAACAGACCGCCCACGTGGGCCAAAATCACCCAAATAGTCCACGGGAAGGGCCACCGTGCTGATTCCAAGGACCAACGTGCTCATATGTGTACTGATGGACAGCCATAGACGTCCAGTGTGTGCTCACAGACACAGACGGACACACACGGACAACCACGGACGTCCTGTGTATGTGGCTGACGGACACACACGGACTTCATGTGTTTTATGACGGACACCCACGGACGTCCGGTGTGTACTGAACATACAGCCCACGTGGGCCAAAATCACCTGAACAGTCCACGGGAAGGGGTAGTGTGCTGAGTCCAAGGTCCAGCGTTCTGATATGTGTACTGATAGACAGCCACGGACGTCATGTGTGTGCGGACGGACAAACACGGACACACATGGACACACACGGACAGCCACGGACGTCCTGTGTGTGCTGACAGACACAGACGGACACACACAGACAACCACGGACGTCCTGTGTGTGCTGGCGGACACCCACGGCCCTCCTGTGTGTACTTAACAGACAGCCCACGTGGGCAAAAATCAGCCAAACAGTCCACGGGAATGGCCAGCGTGCTGAGTCCAAGGACCAGCGTGCTGATATGTGTACTGATGGACAGCCACAGACGTCCTGTGTGTGCTGACGAACACACACGAACACACACGGAAGTCCTGTGTGTGCTGACGGACACACACGGATGTCCTATGTGTGCTGACGGACAGCCACGGATGTCTTGTGTGTGCTGGCGGACACCCACGGACACACACGGACACACACAAACACACACGGACACACACGGACAGCCACGGACGTCCTGTGTGTGCTGACGGAAAGCCACAGACAGCCACAGACGTCCTGTGTGTGCTGACGGACAGCCACAGACAGCTACGGACATCCTGTGTGTACTGAATAGACAGCGCACGTGGGCCAAAATCACCCAAATAGTCCACGGGAAGGGCCAGCGTGCTGATTCCAAGGACCAACGTGCTCATATGTGTACTGATGGACAGCCACGAACGTCATGTGTGTGCTGACAGACACAGACAGACTCACACGGACAACCACGAACATCTTGTGTGTGTGTGGCTAACGGACACACACGGACTTCCTGTGTGTGCTGACGGACACCCACGAACGTCCTGTGTGTACTGAACAGACAGCCCATGTGGGCCAAAATCACCCAAACAGTCCACGGGAAGTACCAGCGTGCTGAGTCCAAGGATCAGCGTCTGATATGTGTACTAATGGACAGCCACAGATATCATGTGTGTGCTGACGGACACACACGGACGTCCTATGTGCGCTGATGGACAGCCACAGACAGCCACGGACATCCTGAGTGTGCTAGCGGACACCCACGGCCGTCCTGTGTGTACCTAACAAACAGCCCACGTGGGCCAAAATCAGCCAAACAGTCCACGGGAAGGGCCAGCGTGCTGAGTCCAAGGACCAGCGTGCTGATATGTGTACTGATGGACAGCCACAGACGTCCTGTGTGTGCTGACGGACACACACGGAAGTCCGGTGTGTGCTGACGGACACACACAGACTTCCTGTGTGTGCTGACGGACACCCACGGACGTCTTGTGTGTACTGAACAGACAGCCCATGTGGGCCAAAATCACCCAAACAGTCCACGGGAAGTACCAGCGTGCTGATATGTGTACTCATGGACAGCCACAGACGTCCTGTGTGTGCTGACGGACACACACGGACGTCCTGTATGTGCTGATGGACAGCCACAGACAGCCAAGGACATCCTGTGTGTGCTGGCGGACACCCACGGACATACACGGACAGCCACGGACGTCATGTGTGTGCTGACGGAAAGCCACAGACAGCCACGGACGTCCTGTGTGTGCTGACGGACAGCCAGAGACAGCCACAGACAGCCTGTGTGCTGGCGGACCCCCACGGACGTCCTGTGTGTACTGAACAGACAGCCCACGTGGGCCAAAATCACCCAAATAGTCCACGGGAAGGGCTAGCGTGCTGATTCCAAGGACCAACGTGCTCATATGTGTACTGATGGACAGCCACGGACGTCCTGTGTGTGCTGACAAACACAGACGGACACGCACGGACAACCACAGACGTCCTGTGTATGTGGCTGACAGACACACACGGACTTCATGTATGTTATGACGGACACCCACGGACGTCCTGTGTGTACTGAACATACAGCCCACGTGGGCCAAAATCACCCGAACAGTCCACGGGAAGGGCCAGCGTGCTGAGTCCAAGGACCAGCGTGCTGAGTCCAAGGACCAGCGTGCTGAGTCCAAGGACCAGTGTTCTGATATGTGTACTGATGGACAGCCATGGACGTCCTGTGTGTGCTGACGGACAAACACGGACACACATGGACAAACACGGACAGCCACAGACGTCATGTGTGTGCTGACAGACAGCCATAGACGTTCTGTGTGTGCTGACGGACAAACACGGACACACATGGACACACACGGACAACCATGGATGTCCTGTGTGTGCTGACGAACAGCAACGGACAGCCACAGACGTCATGTGTGTGCTGGCGGACACCCACGGCCGTCCTGTGTGTACTTTACAAAAAGCCCACGTGGGCCAAAATCAGCCAAACAGTCCACGGGAAGGGCCAGCGTGCTGAGTCCAAGGACCAGCATGCTGATTTGTGTACTGATGGATAGCCACAGACGTCCAGTGTGTGCTGACGGACACACACGGACACACACGGAAGTCCTGTGTGTGCTGACGGACACACACAGACGTCCTGTGTGTGCTGACGGACAGCCACAGACAGCCACGGACGTCCTGTGTGTGCTGGCGGACACACACGGACACACACGAAAGTCCTCTGTGTGCTGACGGACACACACGGACGTCCTGTGTGTTCTGATGGACAGCCACAGACAGCCACGGACATCCTGTGTGTTCTGGCAGACACCCACGGACACACACAGACAGCCACGGATGTCCTATGTGTGCTGACGGAAAGCCACATACAGCCACAGACGTCCTGTGTGTGCTGACGGACAGCCACAGACAGCTACGGACGTTCTGTGTGCTGGCGGACACCCACGGACGTCCTGTGTGTACTGAACAGACAGCCCACGTGGGCCAAAATCACCCAAATAGTTCACGGGAAGGGCCATTATGCTGATTCCAAGGACCAACGTGCTGATATGTGTACTGATGGACAGCCACAGACGTCCCGTGTGTGCTGAAAGACACAGACGTCCCGTGTGTGCTGAAAGACACAGACGGACACACACGGACACTCACGGACAGCCACAGACGTCATGTGTGTGCTAGCGGACAGCTCACATTGGCCAAAATGACCCGAACAGTCCACGGGAAGGGTCAGCATGCTGAGTCCAAGGACCAACGTGCTGATATGTGTACTGATGGACAGCTACGGACGTCCTGTGTGGTCTGATGGACACACACGGACACACACAGACAGCCACGGTCATCCTGTGTGTGCTGGCGGACACCCACGGACGTCCTGTGTGTAACAGACAGCCCACGTGGGCCAAAATCACCCGAACAGTCCACAGGAAGGGCCAGCGTGCTGAGTCCAAGGACAAGCGTGTGTTGGGGTCAAAAACGGTTGCGACAAATTTAACATTCAAAACGTCCGAGGAAGAAAATAAGAATTTCTCCGATGAATACTTTTCGAAATAGATTATTTCTTACGAAAAATCTTTACGGAAGAAATAATCGAGACGTCCGACGAAAGCTCAAAACAGGTCGTTACGCAGCGACTGAACGTCTGTCCCGCTAGGTCGCTACGTAGCGACCGAGCATCCGTCTCGCTCGGTCGCTACGTAGCGACTGAGCTCAGCCAAGCCCGGTCGCTACATAGCGACCGTGCTCAAGCCAAAGCACAGTCGCTACGTAGCGACCGAGCTCGAGTCGAAGCTCAGTCGCTACGTAGCGACCGGCTCAAGCCAAAGATCGGTTGCTGTGTAGCGATCGAACTCTTCCGAACATCGATACGACATCAATCCATGCATTCTCGTCAAACCTTCAAATGCTATCTCCCGAAGACCGTAGCGAGCCCAGTCCATGTTTTCCGCTATTCTAACTCATCAATCAAACTTCGCGAATTAGAAACGCGGAAAGTTCGTTCTTTATCAAAAGAAATCGTAGTAAATGTGTCGAGTCGGAAGACGGCCCAAAGGGACCTAAAACACGACTCGAGGCCCATCCCACGATTTCTTAACCAAAAGCCCGTAAACCACAGCATGGTTTACGCTTGGTCCACAAGGAATGATAAATGTCAAGTTTCCGCGGATAAATACAGAAGTTTTGAAGATAATTGTGAAGATCGGGAAAAATGGAATATCTCCATTTTTATGCTATGATGGCTTAAGGGCAGAAGAGTAAAAGCGTAAACCGACCTTGGAGCTAGTATATAAGGAGTTCTAGGCGAGGAGCATAGCGGGGAACTTTTTCAGAGCAAACTTAGCACTTAGAGCAATTTAGGCATTTTTCCGTTGTTGTTATTTCGAGCTGCGACTCAATTAGGTTTAGCCGTCTTAGGATTGCTAGAACTAGAAATCTCACCGACAGCTCTCGAGCCCAGGCCTATACCTTGTTGTAAACGCTCATACGCAAATTCGGAAATAAGATCTTCTTTCCTCTCTTCTTCGATTTCTTATACTTTATCGTTGTTATTCTCGTGTTCTGATTGCTTGACGTGTGGTAATTAGCAGATATCCGGGTCCTCTGGGAAATTAGGGTTTTCCTAGTTTCCTTATTTAAACAGAAATCGACAGTGCGAATTTCCGTTCCCAGAGTTTGGCGCTAGAAGGAGGGGGACATACGGATCAATCTAACCCGCAAAAGCCACCCAACGATCAGGAACGGTATGAAAAATTTGATGTGCGCGAACGTCATCACATTCAAGGGGGGAGCAACGATCGATCGAGCCAAACCTCGAAACGATCTCCTTGTTATCGAGTTGACGATTCGAGATATCGACGTCGCTAGGGTACTAATCGATACCGGAAGTTCGGCCGATATCATCTTCAAAGACACTCTCGAAAACACGGGGATCAATCAATCCGAAGTCACGAAATGCCCAAGCCCACTGCTGGGACTTTCGGGGGAAACAACCATGGCCTATGGATCGATTAATCTCGCTGTCAAAGCCGGAACCGTGACGAACGTCACAGAGTTCCTAGTTGTTGACCGTCCCGCATCTTACAACGTTATCATGGGAACGGCATGGCTGAACGCCATGCGCGCAATCCCATCAACGTACCATCTTTGCCTCAAGTTCCCGACCCCTAACGGAGTCGAGGTAATATGGGGAAATCCGAGAGTTTCACAGGTTTGTTTCGCCGCTGAACTAAAACGAAAGAGACCGATCCTCGAGATCACTCCTAGAAAAGTGGAGAAAAAGACCTCCAGCAAAGATACGCGAGGTCAGGATTCAGCGGAACTTTTCTGGCAATCTCGCGGCATCGCAGCACTAGACGAAACACACGAGCCAACTTGCGAACCCGTGGTAACGATCTGTCTCGACGAAGCCTTCCCGGAACGCTGCGTCGAGATTGGAGCCAATCTCCGCGAGCCTTTAAGGACAGAACTCGTAGCTTGTCTTAAAAAGAACCTCAATACTTTCGCATGTGCTGCGGACGATATGTCGGGAATCGACATTAACATAACATGTCACGAGCTGAATATAGATCCAACATTCAAACCCGTCAAACAAAAAAGACGGAAGCTAGGACCCGAACGTGCTGCTGCAGTAAACGATGAGGTCGAAAAATTGCTTAAGGTTGGGTCGATAACAGAAGCAAGATACCCAGACTGGCTCGCCAACCCCATAGTAGTCAAAAAGAAGAACGGGAAGTGGCGATTTTGCGTGGATTTTACCGACCTAAACAAAGCATGTCCAAAGGATAGCTTCCCTCTACCACATATCGATCGATTGGTAGACGCAACAGCGGGCAACGAACTTTTATCCTTCATGGATGCCTTCTCAGGTTATAATCAAATTAGGATGAATCCCGATGATCGCGAGAAGACTGCGTTCATTACCGATCGCGGAACTTATTGCTACAAGGTAATGCCCTTCGGCCTCAAAAACGCCGGTGCAACTTACCAATGACTCGTAAACCGAATGTTCTGCAAACAACTCGGAAAAACGATGGAGGTTTATATCGACGACATGCTTGTTAAATCCCTCAAAGCAAAAGATCACGTGTCACATCTCGAAGAGTGTTTTGCGCAATTAAATTCCCATAACATGAAGCTCAACCCGACAAAATGTAGATTCGCCGTGGCGTCAGGGGAATTCCTCGGCTACTTGGTCACATATCGCGGCATCGAAGCAAATCTAAAACAGATCAACGCACTAATCGAGATGGCTTCTCCAAAGAATAAGCGGGAAGTCCAGAGGTTGACCTGCAAGATCGCAGCGCTAAACCGATTTATTTCACGATCAACAGACAAGTGCCTACCTTTCTACGACATCCTGCGAGGAAATAAAAAATTCGAATGGTCGGAAGAGTGCGAAAACGCCTTCCAACAGCTGAAGCGTTATTTAGCTACTCCTCCAGTCCTCGCAAAACCCGTGGAAGGGGAGCCTTTATTCTTATACATCACTGTGTCAGCAACGGCCGTAAGTGGAGTCCTGATCAGGGAAGAACGCGGGGAGCAGAAACCTATTTTCTACATAAGCAAAACCTTGCTAGATGCCGAATCTAGGTACCCATTGATGGAAAAATTGGCATGCGCGGTCGTAACATCGGCCCAAAAACTAAGACCATATTTCCAATCCCACACAATCGTCATCCTCACGACTTTTCCCCTACGGACAATTTTGCATAGCCCAAGTCAATCGGGCCGACTGGCCAAGTGGGCGGTCGAGTTCAGCAAGTACGACATTGAGTATCGACCAAGGACGAGCGCAAAGTCACAAGTGCTCGCAGACTTCTTGGTCGAACTTACAACGGGAACAATAACCAATGAGGAACCAAATTCCACCTGGCTCCTCCACGTTGACGGATCCTCATCCAAGCAGGGATCGGGTATCGGAATCCCTCTCACATCTCCAACGAGTGAGATCTTGGAACAATTGTTCAGGCTGGAATTCCATGCCTCGAACAACGAGGCCGAAAACGAAGCACTAATCGCATGACTGAGTTTGTCTCACGGCTTAAAAATACGTAATCTCCACGCTTACTACGACTCCCAGTTAGTGGCCAGTCAATTCAGCGGAGAGTACGAAGCCAGAGACGAACGGATGGACGCGTACCTCAAACTGGTCCAAGATCTAGCTCAAGACTTCGACTGTTTTGTCCACGGCAACGGCCAGCGTGCTGAGTCCAAGGACCAACGTGCTAATATGTGTACTGATGGACAGCCAAGGACGTCCTGTGTGTGCTGACGGACACACACGGAAAGCCACATACCTCCTGTGTGTGCTGACGGACAGCCACAGACAGCCACGGACGTTCTGTGTGTGCTGACGGACTGCCACGGACGTCCTGTGTGTGCTGACGGACAGCCACGGACAGCCACAGACGTCCTGTGTGTGTTGGCGGGCACCCACAGACATCCTGTGTGTACTGAACAGACAGCCCACATGGGCTTCTTGATTGCCCTGATCTTCTCTGGCACTGCGTGGTCGAGGCCAATCCTTGATTGCCCTGATCTTCTCTGGATCCACCGAGACGCCCTCACCGGACACAATGTGGCCGAGAAACCCAATGCTCTTCTGCCAAAAACTGCATTTATTGGGTTTTGCATAGAGCTTGTGTTCCCGCAATCGTTCCAGCACGGCTCTCAGGTGTTTCCGATGAGATTCCTCATCCTTGGAGTAAATCAGGATATCATCAATGAAGATGATCACTGATTCGTCCAGGAAGTCTCGGAACACGCTGTTCATCATTTTCATGAATGCAGCAGGCGCATTGGTCAGACCGAATGGCATAACCACAAACTCGTAGTGGCCGTACCTTGTCCGGAATGCTGTCTTTCTAATATCATTTGGCTCTATAGGGATCTGATGATACCCTGAGGCCAAATCAATCTTAGAAAACAACTTGGCTCCTTTGAGTTGATCCAACAACTCATCTATTCTGGGCAACGGGTACTTGTTCTTCACAGTAACCCTATTCAACCCTCCATAGTCAATACACAGACGCATGCTACCATCCTTCTTTTTCACAAAGAGGACTGGTGCACCCCAAGGAGAGCTACTTGGACGTATGAACTCCTTGTCCAGCAATTCTTCTAATTGCTTCTTTAGCTCGGCCATCTCAGCCGGAGCCATTCGGTACGGACTCTTGGACAGCGGAGCTGTCCCTGGTTCTAGTTCAATCGTAAATGGATCCGACCTATCAGGGGGGACACCCTGTAGCGAACGGAACACATCTGGGAACTCAGACACCAACGGGTCCTCAGTTAGATCTTTCTGATCATCAGACCTGCTGTGCTCCATAGTGGTAATTGTGGTCAAATATGCTTCACAACCCCGTCTAAGCATCCGTTCTGCTCGGATTGCTGACACCACTACTCTATCCAGAGCCGGACTCATATTCAGACTTTGGTACTGGATCGGGTGAGGTCCAGTCTGCAACCGTACACATCCTCTGTGGCAGTCGAGAGTGGCCCGATACTTTCCCAACCAATCCATGCCTAGGATCACATCGTGATTCTGTAGGCGCAACACAATCAGATCTACAGGCAGATTTTTCTCCTGGATCATCACCGGGATATTAGTCATGAGCCCTAATGAGTGCATGATTTGCCCACCGGCCGCCCTCACTAGTCTCGAATTATCCCCAGAACAGAGGCAGAACAGACCCTTTCCAACCAGTTCCGGACTCACAAAACTATGTGTAGCCCCTGTGTCGAAAAGCACGAGGGTTTCAACACCACCAATCATGAGGGTCCCAGAGATCGAATCAAACGATCCAGAAGCGCCGTCGTGTCGGGACAGCTCATACACCCTTGGTGTTGTGGTCGGCCTGCTCTGGGTCGACTTTCCCGTGTCTCCACGACCCTTCCCTTGTCCTCCTTGCCGCTTAGGACATTCACTTTGGAAGTGTCTGCTTTGGCCGCAATGGAAACAAGTCCGAGAGCCGCTGCCACTAGATTGGCCCTGAGTCCGGCTTGGTCGAGTGCAATCTCGGATGGAATGATCCAAGCTGCCACATCTCACACAAGCTCCCATGGCTTTCCAGCATTCACCTGGATGGTTCTTACCACACTTGGGACATTCAGGTCATCCACTAGAGGCCTTGCCTCCGTCAACCTGGTCCCACTTCCTCTTTCGGTCGTTAGTCTTACCCATTGGGACAGACTGCGACTTTGTCTTTAGCTTGGCTTCCTCGGCCAAGTTAGACTCCAAAAGAGCTACACGTTCAACCAGCTCTCAGACGGTGCTGAAGGTGCGGATCGAACAGTAAGTTCTCAGCTCCGGCCTTAAGCCTCGAATGAACCGACGAAACTGGACTGTCTCGTCCTCAAGTTCCCTTCCAACAAAACGTCGGAGCCGGTTGAACTCCTCTTCGTACTCACGTACGGCCCTGCTCTAAGACCCGATCCCGGCCGACTAGGCCGCGGTCGATGCCTCACGTCGCTCAGTCCATACCCGGACCGAACCTCTAAACATTTTGCCCTTTATTTAAAATATCACCCATTGGCGAGGGCTAACTCAGATCCTAGCTCAAGACTACCTTAGTCATTCCCTAGCTAGATCGTTTCAACTTATGCACAGCGGAATAGTATCTACTTAACCATTGGTCTATAACCAATATAATACTTGTCTGGTCGAATCACCTCGGCTAATGGTTAGTATACTCAACTACCAGCTAGCTCCAAGGTCAATCCCGAACCCAAATCAAGACATACAAATCTGAGGTTCCATTCCCCTAACCATTCTATCTAGATCTATGCAACATTGCTAGATCATACCTTTGCCATATCCATGGAGCTTGTTAGCTCATCGGCCCAGCTACTCTAGCTGAATGAACTCATAAACCAGCTGATCGAGCTGTCACACTCGAACTGAGCTAGGACCGAGCTATGGCCAGCTGCCATATACTGCGTCCAGCTCCTTTACACACACAAAACAACTCCCTTAGGTACTTAGTCATTCAGCCAACCATCCCCACAGACATAAGTAACCCTTGAGAAGTCTTCAAACAGCTAAGGACATGCTTCTGGCCGTTACCGGCTCATGCATTGTCCCACATCCTTTTTGCCTTATCAACTTATGATACCAAGTCCAGCTCATGTTCTAACAATGCCCATCAGATCCTGAGTCAATCAACCAACCACCCCACTTGACTCAGAACTGGTGAGTCTTCATACTTCCTAATCAGTCATGGAACCATGTCCCACTGAACCTGATTAGTGTTGCTCTTACCACCGGTGCATCCTTTGATCAATCAGATCAGACACCTTGATCCATCAACCAAGGATCAGGTCGTCCATCTTTGCCGATCAGATCACACACGGCCTGCCTTACCAACACCAAGGTTGATAACCAGAAATTCCTTATGATCAATATCATAAGTGACAATATGTTCCAGCACACAAACATATGATCAGATATCCTAACACAAGGATCTGACCCCAATATGCCCTCAGGTGCAATTTCGACCACAAGCAAACCTGTTACCTCATCAGGGGCGTCCATGCTCCTCCTATCACGCCTTCGTCAAACCCTTATCACATACTTCCAGTATTGATAAGATCTAACCATGGTTCGTGCCCATCACTCCTTCCATGGAACTTCCATGAAACCAGTTTCTATACTGCATCCATCTTCAAGGCTGTTCATGCCTTTGAGAGTGGAGTCAAGCCTTCCCCCTTCTCTCCTAACCAATTGCGTGTGTTCCCAAGACACAGAGGAAGCCTTAGACATGATCATCCATGATCAATCACCATCCAAAGGTCGTGCATCACTTCCCTCTTTGTTCCCCATGAAACTGCTTTCCACACCAATCTCCCTTTAAGGCTGCATTGGCCCTTGGGAATGGATTCCGGCCAACTCCCTCCTTTCCTCACCATTTGCGTGTGTTCACAGGCTCCAGATAAGGCTTTGGGTGTTGTCAACAATGATGAAAACCGTTCAGAGGGTCGTTCTCAACTTCCCCCTTGATCTGCCCCAAAACTGTCTCTTTATGGCCTTCACACCACCATGGGTCTTGGATTGGGAATCCGACCAACTCTCTGTATTTTTCTCTTGATTCTTTGTGTTTCAGGGTGTAGGAGGAAGCCCTGGCGTGCCTAAAAAGGCACGGACTTGCCTTCCTTATATAAGAGAAGGGGTGGTTACTTCTTAACCATTGCATCCCTTCGGTATCATTTTTGGCCATTGATTTAATCAATGGTACAGATTGCACCCTTTCGCCTATGGCAGTTACCACACGCCCTGGAACTGCCAAACCACTCCTGGACATGTCCAAAACTATCCCACACGGACTGCCCATGCCCCTGGCTCAATCCCAAGAGCCCACCAGCCCATCGGCATACACGGGTCACCCACATGGCCCGGCCAATGTCCAGACCCGGCCCAACTGCCCAAGACCCGAACACTCAGTCCAGCTGAGTTGAGCTGATCCCCAGCTGATACAGCTGAGTGAGCTAGACCATCCAGCTCAGGGAGCTGACCTACACTTCAGTGAGCTACACCTAGCTGGTCGAGCTTGCTTACTGCATCGCCCAGCTGTTATACACTGTGTTCAGCTTGCTTTCTTTATCTTCTTCAATCCTTCTAAGTCCTTTGGTCAATTTCCAGACCTAGACTTAGTTTTCCCATGATCCATTCTGATCACTCACTTCAGCTACCAGCTCGCTTGTCCAGCTCCTTTGAGCTTGCATCTGCCTTATTTTGGTTAGGTTCCAGCTTCCTGATTCCCTTAACCACGTTTTGGACCATGACACGATCGTCCTTAGGTCATGTGCCTGACTGGTGCGTTTCCTTGCACCGCAGTCCGTCCGGACGATCCTATCCAGGATCGGGGACATGACACTGCGGCCTTGGGTAAGGTCTAGGAATCTTCCTTCCAGACGGTCCCAAGCCTCTGCAGGAAAGTATTTGCGGTTGAATTCATCTTCAAAATCCGCAAAACTCTGGAGACTTCCATTGGTGCGCTTGTTCACAGCCAGCCACCAATTATGCGCGTCCCCTTCCAGGAAGTGAACCGCAATGTCTCTCTTGTAATCCTCAGGACAACGAGTTGAGCTGAAGTTTCGGACTAGCCTACTCCTCCACTCGTCTGCCTCAATAGGATCGGTGCTTCCTGAGAAATGCTTCGTCCCTAGACGGGGGATGTGCTGAAGCAAACTCAGATAGTCCACCTTTTTCCCAGTCCTTTCTGGTGGATCAATCTCGATCACCTCGACCGTTTCCACCACTGGACCATTGGTGTTGGGGATGGTCGTAGCCACAGGCGTAGCTTGGCCAACTGAGGAGTTCACTAATGGCGTGAACAGTTGGGCCATAGCCGCCACCTGAGTCCCCATTACCTTCATGGCCTCTAACAAGTCCTCTTTGGACAGTGTTGCGGTTACATTGGTCGTACCATCGGCCACTTTCTCACGCTGGCCACCATCACGGTTAGCGTTCGAGGATTCCACTTCCTCATCACTCTCCTGATGTTCCTGGCCATCCTGTTGCGTCCCCGTAAGATTAGCCTGATCAGTTGGCAACACATTTTCAGTGTTAGCCGCGGCCGGATCGGTTTGCAAACTGGACAGATTAGTTCCGTCCACGGCCACTTGACTAGACTGACCGGCCATTCTCTTACTTCTTCGGGACTTTCCCGATTTGCTTTTTCCAGCCTAAGGATTCAGACAATGTTAGTACAAAATACACTAACATAAACAGAACAAAACAATCCCTAGACTAAGCAATCAAACCTCACCGTGAGACCTAATCAGCTGGCTGACTGTGTGTGTGTGGACTACATAACCCAACTATCCTAGAATCAAGCATGCTCTGATACCAACTTGTAATACCCGTTCCTGGTCTGTTGACCCAGCTGGATACAAATGCTTACTTATTAATTTCTTTGCTTGTTTGATCCATTTTAAGTCATTTATTTACTAAGTCATATTCGAATATGAGGTTCATAAACAAAGGAACAGATTGCACAGCGGAATAACAATGTATAAACTTTGTATTACTTAGAAACATGAGATTCAATACACAACTTCTTAACAGTCTCATAGATAATCACTAGTTCATCCCTAGTATCATCTAACCACACGTTACACAGCCTCTCACTGACCGAGCCTTCACGGCTCCTTGGCTTGACCAGAACCATCCTTAGTTCCTGAAACCACAACCAGATAAGCATTAATCATAACCGAGAATAGAACGGATTGATTATACAATGCTTGGCTTGGTTCCTAGAACTTAGATAAACCTCAGTCAACATAATCATAAAACGTATGAACCTACCTACCATATCCTAAGTCATTTAACCAACCACCCCTTGACTTAGAATCAGATAGATAGTCCAGAATAGATAAACAGAACACACGAACAGATCCGGATCGTCCCCAAAGACCAATCCATCTAACCGGATAGAATCTAGGTGCGACCGGCCAATGGAGTCCGGCTCAATGGCCCAACGGACTCCCTTACCTGATCCGGCCTTAGGCCTGGATCCAATCGGCCGAGTAAGCCTCAAGCCTAATCCGGAAGGCTTAGCAACCGGTCAGACCTTGCGACTCTACCTTGGCTTAGACAAACCATGACCTTGTCTTGACTAGACAAGCCATAGGCTGATCCATAAGGATCGGTCCTAACCCATCCCGAAAGACACCGTTTGGAACATGCACCCTTTGGCCATTCGTGCCTCTTGGACACTCATGACTCTTGACAACTCGTGCCCTTTGGGTCATTCCCAACCGTTCGTCCTAACCGCCCAGTCTTGGTGCGATCGGATCATCCGACTAACCGACCCGTGTCTAGGCTAGCGGTTTGGTTATGTTCGGCCAAAGCCTAGGGACGTGTCCCTTGGACTCAACCAACACAACCTTTCGTGTTTAACCAGAGAGAAGAGAAGAGAAACGAATTAAAACAGATAAGGAGAGCCGGATGGGACTTAGGAACCGAGCAGAGCCGCGGTGCGGTCGCATGGACCGTCCATTCGGTCTGATGGAGCCACGGCCCATCACATACCCTGTGAACCACGTCTGGGTTCTCCATGCTCTTCTCCTTGTCTTGATCTCCCTTTCTTGACCGGAGTTAGTCCTCAAATGATCAGAGTCGCCGGAACACAACACCACCACAATCGGCCTTTCTCTTGGCTGGAACTCTCTCTTTCTCTCTTTCTTTCTCTCTACGTTTTTCTCTGAGTATTTTACTCTGGAATTGGATAATGAATTCGACCAGAGAGCCCCCATATTAATAGAAAACGAGGGGGTAAGTCTTGCCCCACGAACAGGCATGACTTGCTAGCGAATGGGCACCATCGGCCAAGGGTTGTCCCCTTTCGGCCACTTGCATCCCTTCGCCCTTTCTGATTGGGTTTGGGGTCGGCCACAAGCCCAACCCACGCCCCAAGTCTCCTGGACTTAGCCCATGGCCTTGTCCTATGACCCAACAGCCCATGGCCTCAAGGCCGGACCTCACAGCCCGCCACTGACCCGGACCCGGACCATCGGCCTAAAGCCCGGACAGTCCGTCTAGCTGAGATGAGCTGACTCTCAGCTGCCTCAGCTGAGTGAGCTAGTAGTCCAGCTAGTGGAGCTGACTTAGTAGGGACTGAGCTGGAGTGAACTGAACCTAGCTTCATTGAGCTGGCCGAGCTACTCGTCCACTTCGTCCAGCTACCGTCTTACTCGTCCTAGCTGTCTCTTAGCTTGTATAAGGTTAAGTCTAAGTTTCCTTATGTCCTTAACCTTCTTTCTCGACCATGGAACGCTTGCCTTGATGTCCTAAGACATGGGTTGCACGTTTCCTCGAACCATGGCCGTCCCAACAATCCTACTCAGGATTGGGGGCGTGACAATGTGTCTGCTGATGGACAGCCACGGACGTCCTGTGTGTGCTGGCAGACACCCACGGACGTCCTGTGTGTACTGAACAGACAGCCCACGTGGGCCAAAATCACCCAAACAGTCCACGGGAAGGGCCAGCGTGCTGAGTCCAACGACCAGCCTGCTGATATGTGTACTGATGGGCAGCCACAGACGTCCTATGTGTGCTGACGGACACACACGGACTGCCACGGACGTCCTGTGTGTGCTGACGGACATCCACGAACAGCCATGGACATCCTGTGTGTGCTGACGGACAGGCACAGACTGCCACGGATGTCCTGTGTGTGCTGACGGACAGCCACAGACATCCTGTGTGTGCTGGCGGACACCCACATACGTCCTGTGTGTACTGAACAGACAGCCCACGTGGGCCAAAATCACCCGAACAGTCCACGAGAAGGGCCAGCGGGCTGATATGTACTAATAGACAGCCACGGTCGTCCTGTGTGTGCTGACGGACACACATGGACAGCCACAGACGTCATGTGTGTGCTGACGGACACACATGGACGTCCTGTGTGTGCTGACGGACACCCACGGACGTCCTGTGTGTACTGGACAGACAGCCCACGTGGGCCAAAAGCACCCAAACAGTCCACGGCAACGGCCAGCGTGCTGAGTCCAAGGACCAGCGTGTTAATATGTGTACTGATGGACAGCCACGGCCGTCCTGTTTGTGCTGACGGACACACACAGACACACACGGGCAGCCACAGACCTCTTGTGTGTGCTGACGGACAGCCACATACAGCCACGGACGTTCTGTGTGTGCTGACGGACTGCCACGGACGTCTTGTGTGTGCTGACGGACAGCCACAGACGTCCTGTGTGTGTTGGCGGGCACCCACGGACGTCCTGTGTGCACTGAACAGACAGCCCACATGGGCCAAAATCACCCGAAATGTCCACGGGAAGGGTCAGCGTGTGGAGTCCAAGGACCAACATGCTGATATGTGTACTGATGGACAGCCACAGACGTCGTGTGTGTGCTGACGGACACACAAGGACACACACAAACAGCCACAGACCTCATGTGTGTGCTGAGGGCACACACGGACGTCCTGTGTGTGCTGAGGGCACACACGGATGTCCTGTGTGTGCTGACGGACACCCACGGACGTCATGTGTTTACTGAACAGACAGCCTACGTGGGCCAAAATAACCCGAACAGTCCACGGGAAGGGCCAGCGTGCTGAGTCCAAGGACCAGCGTGCTGATATGTACTGATGGACAGCCACATACGTCTTGTGTGTGCGGACGGACACACACAGACACACACGGACAGCCACAGACGTCTTGTGTGTGCTGACGGACACAAACGGACATCCTGTGTGTGCTGACGAACACCCACGGACGTCCTGTGTGTACTGAACAGACAGCCCACGTGGGCCAAAATCACCCGAACAGTCCACGGCCAGGGCCAACATGCTGAGTCCAAGGACCAGCCTGCTGATATGTGTACTGATGGACACACACGGACAGCCACAGACGTCCTGTGTGTGCTGACGGACACACACGGACAGCCACAGACGTCCTGTGTGTGCTGACGGACATCCACGGACAGCCACGGACGTCCTGTGTGTGCTGACGGACAGCCACTGACTGCCACAGATGTCCTGTGTGTGCTGACGGACAGCCACAGACGTCTGTGTGTGCTGGCGGACACCCACGGACGTCCTGTGTGTATTGAACAGACAGCCCACGTGGGCTAAAAGCACCCAAACAGTCCTCAGCAACGGCCAGCGTGCTGAGTCCAAGGACCAGCGTGCTGATATGTGTACTGACGGACAGCCACGGACTTCCTGTGTGTGCTGACGGACACAGACAGACACACACAGACAGCCACGGACGTCCTATATGTGCTGACGGACACACACGGACGTCCTGTGTGTGCTGACAGACACCCACAGACGTCCTGTGTGTACTGAACAGACAGCCCACATGGGCCAAAATCACCCGCACAGTCTACGAGAAGGGTCAACGTGCTGATATGTGTACTGATCGACAGCCACGGACGTCCGGTTTGTGCTGACGGACACACACAGACACACACAAACAGCCACGGACGTCCTGTGTATGCTGACGGACAGCCACAGACAGCCACGGACGTCCTGTGTGTGCTGACAGACAGCCTCGGATGTCCTGTGTATGCTGAAGGACAGCCACGGACGTCCTGTGTGTGCTGGCGGACACCCACGGACGTCCTGTGTGTACTGAATAGACAGCCCACGTGGGCCAAAATAACCCAAACAGTCCACGGGAAGGGCCAGCGTGCTGATATGTGTACTGATGGACAGCCACAGACGTTCTGTGTTTGCTGACGGACAGCCACAGACGTCTTGTGTGTGCTGACGGAAACACACAGACATCCTGTGTGTGCTGACGAACATCCACGGACGTCCTGTGTGTACTGAACAGACAGCCCACATGGGCCAAAATCACCCGAACAGTCCACGGCCAGGGCCAACGTGCTGAGTCCAAGGACCAGCCTGCTGATATGTGTACTGATGGACACACACGGACAGCCACAGACGTCCTGTGTGTGCTGACGGACACACACGGACAGCCACAGAAGTCCTGTGTGTGCTGACGGACAGCCACGGACAGCCACGGACAGCCACGGACGTCCTGTGTGTGCTGACGGACAGCCACTGACTGCCACAGATGTCCTGTGTGTGCTGACGGACAGCCACGGACGTCTGTGTGTGCTGGCGGACACCCACGGACGTCCTGTGTGTATTGAACAGACAGCCCACGTGGGCTAAAAGCACCCAAACAGTCCACGGCAACGGCCAGCGTGCTGAGTCCAAGGACCAGCGTGCTGATATGTGTACTGATGGACAGCCACGGACTTCCTGTGTGTGCTGACGGACACAGACAGACACACACAGACAGCCACGGACGTCCTATATGTGCTGACGGACACACACGGACATCCTGTGTGTGCTGACAGACACCCACAGACGTCCTGTGTGTACTGAACAGACAGCCCACGTGGGCCAAAATCACCCGCACAGTCTACGAGAAGGGTCAACGTGCTGATATGTGTACTGATCGACAGCCACGGACGTCCTATTTGTGCTGACGGACACACACAGACACACACAAACAGCCACGGACGTCCTGTGTATGCTGACGGACAGCCACAGACAGCCACGGACGTCCTGTGTGTGCTGACAGACAGCCTCGGATGTCCTGTGTATGCTGAAGGACAGCCACGGACGTCATGTGTGTGCTGGCGGACACCCACGGACGTCCTGTGTGTACTGAATAGACAGCCCACGTGGGCCAAAATAACCCAAACAGTCCACGGGAAGGGCCAGCGTGCTGATATGTGTACTGATGGACAGCCACAGACGTTCTGTGTGTGCTGACGGACACACACGGACGTCCTGTGTGTGCTGAAGGACAGACACGGACATTCTGTGTGTACTGATGGACAGCCACATACGTTGTGTGTGCTGACGGACAGCCACGGACGTCCTGTGTGTGTGCTGGCAGACCCCCACAGACACACACGGACACACACAGACAGCCACGGACGTCTTGTGTGTGCTGACGGACAGCCACAAACAGCCACAGACGTCCTGTGTGCTGGCGGACACCCACAAACGTCCTGTGTGTACTGAACAGACAGCCCACGTGAGCCAAAAAGACCTAAATAGTCCACGGGAAGGGCTAGCATGCTGATTCCAAGGACCAACGTGCTGATATGTGTACTGATGGACAGCCACAGATGTCATGTGTGTGCTGACAGACACAGACAGACACACACGGACACACACAGACACTCACGGACAGCCACGGACGTCCTGTGAGTGCTAGTGGACACCCACAAACGTCCTGTGTGTACTGAACAGACAGCTCACGTGGGCCAAAATATCCCAAACAGTCCACGGGAAGGGCCAGCGTGCTGAGTCCAAGGACCAAAGTGCTGATATGTGTACTGATGGACAGCCACAGACGTCCTGTGACGGACACACACGGACACACCCGAACAGCCACGGACGTCCTAAGTGTGCTGACGGACAAAGACAGACACAGACGGACACACACGGACAACCACGGACGTCCTGTGTGTCCTGGCAGACTCCCACAGACGTCCTGTGTGTCTTGAACAGACAGCCCACGTGGGCCAAAATAACCCGAACAGTCCACGGGAAGGGTCAGCGTGCTGAGTCCAAGGACCAACATGCTGATATGTGTACTGATGGACAGCCACAGACGTCCTGTGTGTGCTGACGGACACACACAGACACACACGAACAGCCACGGAAGTCATGTGTGTGCTGACGGACACACACGAACGTCATGTGTTTGCTCAGGGACACCCACGGACGTCCTGTGTGCTGGCGGACACCCATGAATGTCCTGTGTGTACTGAACAGACAGCCCACGTGAGCCAAAATCACCTAAATTGTCCACGGGAAGGGCCAGCGTGCTGATTCCAAGGACCAAAGTGCTGATATGTGTACTGGTGGACAGTCACAGATGTCCTGGGTGTGCTGACAGACACAGACAGACACACACGGACACTCACGGACCGCCACGGACATCATGTGTGTGCTAGCGGATACCCACGAACGTCCTGTGTGTACTGAACAGACAGCTCACGGGGGCCAAAATCACCCGAACAGTCCACGGGAACGGTCAGCATGCTGAGTTCAAGGACCAACGTGCTGATATGTGTACTGATGGATAGCCACGTATGTCCTGTGTGTGCTGACGGACACACACACAGACAGCCAAGGACGTTTTGTGTGTGCCGACGGACACACACGGACGTCCTGTGTGTGCTGACGGACACCCACGGACGTCCTCTGTGTACTGAAAAAATAGCCCACGTGGGCCAAAATCACCCGAACAGTCCACGGGAAGGGTCAGCGTGCTGCGTCCAAGGACCAACGTGCTGATATGTGTACTGATGGACAGCCACAGACTTCCTGGGTATGCTGATGGACACACAAAGACACACACGGACAGCCACGGACGTCCTGTGTGTACTGAACAGACAGCCCACGTGGGCCAAAATCACCTAAACAGTCCACGGGAAGGGCCAGCGTGGTGAGTCTTTGGACCAGCGTGCTGATATGTGTACTGATGGACAGCCACAGACGTCGTGTGTGTGCTGACGAACACACACGGATACACACGGAAAGCCACGGACGTCCTGTGTTTGCTGGCGGACACCCACGGATGTCATGTGTGTACTGAACAGACAGCCCACGTGGGCCAAAATCACCCGAACAGTCCACGGGAAGGGCCAGCTTGCTGAGTCCAAGGACCAGCGTGCTGATATGTGTACTGATGGACAGCCACAGACGTCCTGTGTGCTGACGAACACAAACGGACACACATGGACAGTCACGGACGTCATTTGTGTGCTGATGGACACACACGGACACACACGGATGTCCTGTGTGTGCTGACGGACACACACAAACGTCATGTTTGTGCTGATGGACAGCCACGGACGTCCTCTGTGTCTTGCGGACACACACGGAGAGCCACGGACATCCTGTGTGTGCTAACGGTCAGCCACAGACAGCCACAGACGTCCTGTGTGCAGGCAGACACCCACGGACGTCCTGTGTGTACTGAACAGACAGCCCACGTGGGCCAAAATCACCCAAACAGTCGACGGGAAACGCCAGCGTGCTAAGTCCAAGGACCAACGTGCTGATATGTGTACTAATGGACAGCCACGGACGTCCTGTGTGTGCTAACAGACACAGACGGACACAGACGGACACTCACGGACAGCCACAGACGTCCTGTGTGTGCTAGCGGACAACCACTGACGTCCTGTGTGTACTGAACAGACAGCTCACGTGGGCCAAAATCACCCGAACAGTCCACGGGAATGGTCAGCGTGCTGAGTCCAAGGACCAACGTGCTGATATGTGTACTGATGGACAGCCATGGACATCCTGTGTGTGCTGACGGACACACACGGACAGCCAAGGATGTCCTGTGTGTGCTGACGGACACACACGGACGTCCTGTGTGTGCTGACGGACACCCACGAACGTCCTGTTTGTACTGAACAGATAGCGCACGTGGGTTAAAATCACCCAAACAGTCCACGGGAAGGGTCAGCGTGCTGAGTCCAAGGACCAACGTGCTGATATGTGTACTGATAGACAGCCACGGACGTCCTGTGTGTGCTGATGGACACACACAGACACACACGGACACAAACGGACAGCCACAGACGTCCTGTGTGTGCTGACGGACACCCACGGACGTCCTGTGTGTGCTGACGGACACCCACGGACGTCCTGTGTGTACTGAACAGACAGTCCACGTATGCCAAAATCTCCCAAACAGTCCACGTGAAGGGCCAGCGTGCTGAGTCCAAGGACCAGCGTGCTGATATGTGTACTGATGGACAGCCACGGACGTCCTGTGTGCTGGTTGACACCCACTGTAATAACCCTCACAAGCATGTATAATTTTGGTCGAGAAAAATCCCGCTCAACCAGTTTGGAGTTGGTTCGACCATAATTAAAAATAAAAATTGACCCGGTGAATTAATCTTGATGGGACTGTCTCAAGGCCAAAGTACATACTCTTAATATTTCTGACCAAGTGTTAATTATTATGGTAGAGTTTTATTTAAGCTGGACGAGAACCGATGGACGCGAAACATTTTATCGTAAACTGGTCTTGAATACTTTCAGCTGCTTGCGAGTCATGTGCATGTCATGTGCTGCCTGGCTGCTTGCTTCCTTCCTGACCTAAACATGTGACTTGCACCTTCCAGCTTGCTTGCTACATTAAAGTCATGTGAGTTGCACACCTGCTTGAGTTTCTTCATGGAAAGGAAATGACATTACTTCATGGGAAGGAAAGTGTGATTCAGCTCACCACATGTCTCATACTGATCTGAAACTTTTGTCCTTTCTTGCTGACTCTTCTCCTGCTGTTTACCCTGTCATTTATTACCTTGTCCTCTTCCTGGTCGAGCTCAGTCATCTCAGAAACAAGAAAGAAAAATTCAAAGAGAAAGAGAGAAAGAAAGAGAGAAAAATCTGTGAGGAAAATACATGAAAAATTCAGAAAAAAATAAGAGAAGAGAAGTGAGCTTGGACGACCCTTTTTCACCCTCTTCTGACTTTAATCAGTGAGTATTGGTGTGGTTAAGAGCTGAATATTTGGTGTCCTGAAGTTCAGAATCACCCATGTTCTTCAGCCTTTGGTTTTGATCGGTAAGATGTATTTTGATCAGTTTTCAGTGAGAAGTTCTGTTGGTTTGGAAACGCTTGAGGCTTTGTCTGAATGAATCTGACCTTGGCTTGATATGGCACTGATCAGGTTAGGAGTGGCTTCAATGATAAGTTGTGTACCATCTGAATTCAGAAGATTGTTGATTTGAATCGGTAAGAGCTTATGGGTTTGATGAGATCAGTTTTTGTTAAGCTTCAGTCTCCTGTTTCAGTTCTGTTTGATGATAACCAAGTGCTGTGTCTTGATAAACCTTTCAGGAACAGTTGTCTAAGTTCATATATGGTTCACTCTTGGTTGGTGTATGATTGAATTTGTATCATAGAACCAATAGCTGAACTTATGTGAATTGTCTGAATTAAACCGAACTGATTTGATTTTGTCCTCAACTGATCTGAGCCGAGCTGTCTATGGTCTGAACTTGTCATGTACTGATATAGTCTGAGTTTAACTGAATTTTTAGGACCAGAGCTGAACTTGTCTTGTACCAAACTGATATTAACGGAACTAAACTAAAACATTATGAGCTGAGATGAGTTTCTTCTTGAACCGGAATGAGGAACCTTAAGTTCCAACAACTTTGTTTTGTTCAGTTACCCGAGGAGATTGGAATGGTCAGCCCGATCATGTCTTGTGTTTATTCTGAATCTTGAAGTGAAGAAGAAGTGGAGTGTGATTAGCTTGAGCTCGAGTCTAGTCTTTCCTAGCCAATCTCATGGAATCAAAGGTGAGTCTAGATAGATGAGTGATGAGTAGTGAATAAATATTTCTTGATTGAAACGTACTGATTGTAGATGATTGAT